>NC_091988.1:77654168-77762425 GCF_044704955.1 Pristiophorus japonicus | reverse complement strand
CTCCCCCACCACACACCCACCCCCCTCTCCCCACCACACACCCACCCCCCTCTCCCCCACCCACACACCCACCCCCCTCTCCCCACCACACACCCACCCCCTCTCCCCCACCCACCCACCCACCCCCCTCTCCCCCACCACACACCCACCCCCCTCTCCCCCACCACACACCCACCCCCCTCTCCCCCACCACACACCCACCCCCTCTCCCCCACCACACATCCACCCCCTCTCCCCCACCACACACCCACCCCCTCTCCCCCACCCACACCCCCTTCCCCGCGCCCACCTCACCCACTCACACACCCCCACCTCCGCCCAACACCCCCATCCCTCTCCGCCACCGCATTACAAATGGCTGGTTCTTAGCTGAGTCGCGGGTTGTGTCCTCAGCCTTCCCATCAACCTTCACCAGCCTCTTGATTACCGTCTGTGTAAAGAAATACTTCCTGTGCTACACTATCAAGGTTGACACACTCCGGTGCAGAACTGAATGAGATGCCATTTTTCAGATGAGACATTAAACCATCTGCCCGGCCGAACATAAAAGATCCTGCAGCACTATTATGAGGAGCATGGGGAGGTCTACCTGGTGTCCTGGGCCAACCCACATAACTGAAAACAAATGATCTGGTCATCATCACATTGCTGTTTGTGGGAGTTTGCTGTGTGCATAGTGGCTGCCGCTTTTCCCACATTACAAAGACTGAACTTCAAAAGTACTTCATTGGCTGTAATGCGCTTTAGGACGTCCTGAGGACATGAAAGGCGCTATATAAATGCTTGCCTTTCTTTCTTCCTACACTTGCCCCATGCTTTGGTTTTCGAGTGCTGTAGCCCTGTTCCAGATTTAGGATCTCCCCTCCCGCAACTTCTCAGCAACATTAGAAGACAATAATACGAAGACACAAAAACGTCAGACGGAAAAAGACCAACTGGTCCATCAAGCCTGCCCCATACAATCATGTTGGCCGGAGCATCGTAACTTCCTGCATCTCGAGCATCAACATAATCTTCTGCAAGCGGCCAAGTGAAACCCAGCCCCAAGGAGGGTGGGGGTGGCACTGGTGGGGACTGGAAAATCTCTCTTAGACCCACGCAGGCGCCCAGAACCAGTTCATGTTAACTGTTAAACCACTTACAACAACGATTTATATTTACATAGCACCTTTAAAGTAGTGAAACATCCCAAGGCGCTTCACAGGAGTATTATGCGATTAAACATTTGACACTGAGCCGCATAAGTAGAAATTAGCGCAGGTGACCAAAAGCTTGGTCAAAGAGGTAGATTTTAAGGAGCGTCTTGAAGGAGGAAAGAGAGGTAGAGGGCAGAGAGGTTTAGGCAGGGAGTTCCAGAGCTTGAAGCCAAGGCAACAGAAGGCACGGCCACCAATGGTTGAGTGATTACAATCAGGGATGCTCAGGAAGGCAGAATTAGAGAAGCGCAGAAATCTCGGGGATGGGGGGGTTGTGGGGCTGGAGGAGATTACAGAGATCGGGAGGGGCGAGGCCATGGAGGGATTTGAAAATTAGGATGGGAATTTTGAAATCGAAACGTTGCTTAACTGGAAGCTGATGTAGGTCAGCGAGCACAAAGGTGATGGGTGAGCGGGATGGTGCGAGTTCGGACACAGGCAGCCGAGTTTTGGATCACCTCTAGTTTAAGTCGAGTAGAATGTGGGAGGCCAGCCAGAAGTGCGTTGGAATAGTCAAGTCTAGAGGCAACAAAGGCACGGATGAGGGCTTCAGCAGCGGTTGAGCTGAGGCAAGGGCGGAGACGGGCGATGTTACTGAGGTGGAAATAGGCGGTCTTGGTTATGCCACGGATGTGTGGTAGGGAGCCCATTTCAGGGTCAAATATGACACCAAGGTTGTGTACAGTCTGGTTCAGCCTCAGACAGAAGGTCTGTGCCCCAGCCGCCGTTGGCAGAGAGTCAGCACCGACCGCACCAGTCGGCAACACGTTCCACGAGTATTCACCAGTCACCGCGCATCGTCCAGCCTATTGCGACTCTGGCCTGCGTGACAAGCCATGACAGCATTAGTTGCCAAGGAGCAAGGAGGAGGAGTCTACTTACACGTTGTGAAGCACACACCAGCCGCAGTGTGGATCGCGGGAGCCCAGGCATACCTCGCAGCTCTCATACTGCTCGCAGCTCTCTACCGGGACCCGGGTCACCTGTCCAAACAACAAACACCGACCATTAGGCTCATTATACAAGCTCAAATACTGACCCCCATCCCCCGGCACCAGGTCAAAGAGCATCGCCGGCACCAGTACCAACATGATGACAAGCCAGAGACCGGGCAGCTCGGCCCAAGGCCTGCACATTCAGCAGGATGTCCGACAGTGCTCCTTCCCTCCCTCCCATCCCACCCCCATTACTCGTCCAGTCCCCATGTGGCAGCAGTAACACGGATGGCAGAGGTGGTGACATTCACCACACGTGACCATATTGACCACCGCAGCAATCAATACACAAACCTATCTGCTGAGTTTCCGCAGGCGAGTCTGTTTACGCAGAAATCAATCAGTTTAAGAACTTCCCAGGCCAAAGAAGTCTGATTCAGACAATCCATTAGGCTTTGTCCGAGGTACATCGTACGACATATTATTTATTGTCCTCCCCCGACAATCATCTCCTTCCTTTACCGAAGGCAATGACTCCCTCTGGAATGTGGTTCGACAGATCCTGGAGAGGAAGCCGGCACTTCACACGGGGGGACAATTTTTCAGGTGCCAGGCCATTTGACCGTGGAGGGCATCACACCCAACATGTGCTGCCTCGACACACACAATAAATACCACAATCAGAGAAAAATTACCACACAGAAGGCCATTCGGCCCATCGCGCCCGCACCAGTCATAAAAGAAATACCCAGCCTAATCCTATCTTCCAGCACCAAGTCCGTAGCCCTGTAGATTACGGTTCTTAAAGTGCATATCTAAGTACTTTTTATATGCGGTGAGGGTTTCTGCCTTTACCACCCTTTCAGGCAGCAAGTTCCAGACCCCCACCACTCTGAGTGAAGGAATGTTCCTCATCCCCCCTCTAAACCTCTTTAAACAGAGGACTGCCACAGGAGATCCGCCAGTGCATTTCTTTATTATTGTCGGTGTACAGCAAAGCCGACATTTATCACCCATCCCGAGTTGCCCTTGAAGAGGTTGGTGGTGGACAATAAGCTGCACTTTGTTCTGCTCGGCCTGTCGCTTTTAGAAGGCAAAATTAACATGCAGATACAGCAAGCAATTAAGAAAGCTAATGGTATGTTGGTCTTTATTACAAAAGGATGAGTAAAGATGTCTGACTGCAATTATATAGGGCCCAGGTGAGACTGCACCTGGAGTATTGTGTACAGTTTTGGTCTCCTTACCTAAGGAAGGATATACTTTCCATTGAGGGAATGCAATGACGGTTCACCAGCCTGATTTCTGGGATGGAGGGATTGTCCTGTGAGCAGCGATTGAGCAGACTAGGCCTATATTCTCTAGAGTTTAGATGAATGAAAGGTGATCTCATTTAAACATACAAAATTCTTACAGGGCTTGACAGGGTAGTTGCAGGGAGGATGTTTCCCCTGGTTGGGGAGACCACAACCAGGGGTCAGTGTCTCAGAATAAGGGGTCGGCCATTTAGGACTGAAATGAGGAGAAACTTCTTCACTCAGAGGGTGGTGAATCTTTGGGATTCTCTACCCCAGAGGGCTGGGGAGGCTCAGTCTTTGAGTACATTCAAGACAGAGATTGCTAGATTTTTGGATATTAAGGGAATCAAGGGATATGGGGATAGTGCAGGAAAGTGGAATTGAGGTCGAAGATCAGCCATAAAAAGGAAAAGTGTGTCTAAAGTAAATTTTGGTCACTTAGAAGATGAGACCAGAGAATTAATAATGGGGAAAATGCAGCTGGCAGAAACTCTGAACAAATATTTTGTATCAGTTTTTACAGTAGAGGACATTAAAAATATCCCAACAGTGGATAGTCAAGGGGATAGAGGGAGGGGGGGGGGGGGGCAGGAGGAATTTAATACAATCACAATCACTAAGGAGGTGGTACTCAGTAAGATAAAGGGACTACAGGAAAATAAATCCCCTGGACCTGATGGCTTGCATCCTAGGGTCTTGAGAAGTAGCAGCAGGGATAGTGGATGCATTGGTTGTAATTTACCAAAATTCCCTGGATTCTGGAGAGGTCCCAGCTGATTGGAAAACTGCAATCGAATTAAAAAAGGAGGCAGACAAAAAGCAGGAAACTATAGACCAGTTAGCCTAACATCTATGGTTGGGAAAACGTTGGAGTCCATTATTAAAGAAGCAGTAGCAGGACATGTGGAAAAGCATAATTCGGTCAGGCAGAGTCAGTATGGATTTATGAAGGGGAAGTCACGTTTGACAAATTTGCTGGAATTCTTTGAGGATGTAACAAACAGGGTGGATAAAAGGGAACCAGTGGATGTGGTGTATTTGGACTTCCAGAAAGCTTTTGACACAAAAGGTTACTGCACAAGATAAAAGTTAATGGGGTTGGGGGCAATATATTAGCATGGATAGAGGATTGGCTAACTAACAGAAAGTCGGGATAAATGGTTCATTCTATGGTTGGCAATCAGTAACTAGTGGAGTGTCGCAGGGATCAGTGCTGGGACCCTAACTATTTACAATCTTATAGTAACGATTTGGATGAAGGGACTGAGTGTAACGTAGCCAAGTTTGCTGACGATACAAATATGGGAGGAAAAGCAATGTGAGAGGAGGACACAAAAAACCTGCAAAAGACAGGTTAAGTGAGTGGGTAAAAATTTGGCAGATGGAGTATAATGTTGGTAAGTGTGAGGTTATGCACTTTGGCAGAAAAAAATGGAAGAGCAATTTATTATTTAAATAGAGAAAAATTGCAAAGTGCTGCAGTACAGCAGGACCTAGGGGTCCTGGTGCATGAAATACAAAAGGTTAGTATTCAAGTACAGTAAGTGAGCAGGAAGGCCAATGGAATCTTGGCCTTTATTGCAAAGGGGATGGAGTATAAAAGCAGGGAAGTCTTGTTACAGTTATAGAGGTATTGGTGAGGCCATACCTGGAATACTGCGTGCAATTTTTGTTATGTATGCAACACCTTATAATCAGCATTCTACCACCACCAGAGGGGCGCATATGTTGGCGTCCCAAGGGATCCCAGCATCCCTTGGGAGCACTGCATATAAGCAGGCCTCCCCATGTTGTGCGAGCACTCTGGAGTCAGAATAAAGAGACAAGGGTCACACTTATCCAAGTCTACAGTACTCAGTCACATTGCTTTATTTGAGACATAACAGCTTTGGTTTCCATATTTAAGAAAGGATATACTTGCTTTGGAGGTAGTTCAGAGAAGGTTCATTAGGTTCATTCCGGAGATGAGGGGGTTGACTTATGAAGAAAGGTTGAATAGGTTGGGCCTCTACTCACTGGAATTCAGAAGAATGAGAGGTGATCTTATCGAAACGTATAAGATTATGAGGGGGCTTGACAAGGTGGATGCAGAGAGGATGGGGGAGATTAGAACTAGGGGGAATAATCTTAGAATAAGGGGCCACCCATTTAAAACAGAGATGAAGAGGAATTTCTTCTCTCAGAGGGTTGAAATTCTGTGGAATTCGCTGCCTCAGAGAGCTGTGGAAGCCGGGATATTGAATAAATTTAAGACAGAAATAGACAGTTTCTTAACTGATAAGGGAATAAGGGATTATGGGGAGCGGGGAGGGAAGTGGAGCTGAGTCCATGATCGGATCAGCCATGATCTTATTAAATGGCGGAGCAGGCTCGAGGGGCCGAATGGCCCACTCCTGCTCCTAATTCTTATGTTTAGTGCGCGGTCCCTTTAAATTTCCGCGCATGCGCCGTATTTACAATGGGGCAGCCGGTGAGCGGCCCGCATGGCATCTTTCCCACTGCTGCACGCCGACGCAACTACGAGGGAAAATATGTGGACCTCCTTGTCATTAATAACCCATTTGGTTCACTAATGTCCTTTCGGGAAGGAAATCTGCTGTCCTTATCCGGTCTGGCCTACATGTGACTCCAGTCCAAAAGTAACCTGCTTGATTTTTTAACTGCCCTCTGAAATGACCTAGCGAGCCACTCAGTTGTACAAACCGCTGCAAAGAATGGTGGTTCAAGGCGGCGGCTCACCACCACCTTCTCAAGGGCAATTAGAGATGGGTATTAAATGCCTATTTCCCTCAGCAGAGGGAACAACCAGGGGCATAGATTTAAACTAATTGGTAGGAGGTTTAGAGGTGATGTGAGGGGAATTTCTTCACCCAAAAGGTGGTGGAGGTCTGGAACTTGCTGCCTGAAAGGGTGGTAGAGGTAGAAACCCTCACCACATTTAAAAAGTACCTGGATGTGCACTTGAAGTGCCGTAATCTACAGGGCTACGGACCAAGAGCTGGAAAGTGGGATTAGGCTGGATAGCTCTTGGTCAGCCGTCACGGACACGATGGACCGAAATGGCCTCCTTCCGTGCTGTAAATTTCTATGGTTCTGAGAGATGCTGGCCTTGCCAGCGACGCCCACATCCCATGAAGGAACACATTTAAAAAATATATATATTTCCAACTGTGACTTGGAGGGGAACTTGGGAGGTGGTGGTGTTCCCATGCAACTGCTGAGGTGTGCGATCACTCGACAGAAACCAGGAGCCGATAGCCTGACCAACCCCTCCCCTCCTCGCACGGATACCACTTTAAAGTTCAACTAATCCAGCCTGAGAGAGAAGCCAAACCAATGACTCTTTGTTTGGGACAGAGGTGACGGAGGTCTCTTGCTAAGACTGGACTTCACCAAATTAAATTAGACCTCAAGGCCACAAGTCGGGTCTTGGTAGCTGTGCACTGCAGGAAAAGAAACCACACCGAGCCCAACACACTGTAATGTTGCGCGATTCTCTTAATCCAACAGTGAAGAAGTTAATCCACCATCTGTACCCGACTGTTGCACAACCGATAAATTCTCCCTCCAGACACAGATAGCTCTGAAGGGCAGAATGCACAATTGTTCTGTTGGGCGGTTTCATCATTTAAGGGAATGCAGACCAAAAACCCTGCGCTCACACGCACACACCCACCCCACCTCCCCCACCCCCACCACCTCGGCCCCCTCCTGAATTCCTGCTCACAACAATGCTCTCTCCTCATAACTTAACACATGGGTTCAAAAGCCTCATTTCACTTGCCTTTCCAAATCTGGGACCAGGGTTCAGCCCCATCTCAGAGTCCCCTCTATCCACTCAGTGATATGGGCCTACCTGAAGGGAGACTGGGCCAGCACCGGCCCAGTTGCGAGGAGACGCGGGCCCACTGCTCCTGTTTGGCGACCTAACTCAGAGAGCGAGGGAGTCACAGGATGAGAAATGGGTGAAAAAGTGTCATGCTGGTGCAGAAAGAGATGTTCTTAGGAGTTTCAAACCAAGACATGTAGAATCATAGAATGATACAGCACAGAAGGAGGCCATTCGGCCCAGTGTGTCTCTCCCGGCTCTTTGGTAGAGTTGTCCAATTAATCTCACTCCCCCTGCTCCCCCGCAAATCCCTGTAAATGTTTTCCCTTCAAGTATTTATCCAATTCCCTTTTGAATGTTACCATTGAAACCGTTTACTCCAACCTTTCAGGGAGTGCATTCCAAATTGTCACAATTCACTGTGGATATTCGACCCCTTCTGCCACTGGGAACACTTTCTACTTAGTTGCTCGAGCAAAACCTTTCATGATTTTGAACACCTCTCTTAAATCTCTTCTTAATTTTCTCTGCTCCAAGGAGAAGAACGCCAGCTTCTCCAGTCTCTGCACGCATCAGAAGTCTTTCATCTCTGGTACCATATGTCCAGCTAAAGCATTGGGAACTTGACTCTGCCTCCAACCCTGTGATGCTAATCTGGGAACACTCATGAGATGGTAATTGAATTCCTCAGAACCAACATCCCTCATCCTTGATGAACATGAAAGTTCCTGCCAAAGCACCCCCTTGAGTGCTATTGTTGACTCCTGCTGTGCTATTATTCAGAGTTCCAGGGACCTCAGCAAGCCACCTCACAAGCCATCCTTGCGATGGAATGGGCAATGAGCTTATGGTCGAGCCAATTACTGGTTTGTTGACAGCGACTTGGGCCAAGCCATTGGCTGAAAAGACAAAACTGGCAGCGACTCTGAACTGTCAGATGCCGCTCTGCACCCAAGCTCCACCACTGCCACACACATCGCGGTGGGCAAAACAGAGAAGACGAGCGGAGCCTAGCCAGCACCAGCTGGTGTCGGGAGAGGAACCCAAATCTTTCTGCCCGTTTCCGAGAGCCAACTGGCATTTGTAACTTTGCTGCCGCAGGTGCTTGGCTGACTGACTCAGCAAAGGGATCAGGGCAAAGCATTTGAATGGCGTCACAGGTCCCAACCTTGAACCGTGTCCATGCGTGCTGTATCCCTGGGTTTAAGAACATAACAAGAAGCCAGGAGTAGACCACTCGGCCCCTCGAGCCTGCTCCGCCATTCAATAAGGTCATGGCTGATCTTCGACCATAACTCCACTTTCCCACCCGATCACCATATCCCTCAATTCCCCGAGAGTCCAAAAATCTATCAATCTCAGCCTTGAATATACTCAATGACGCAGCATCCACAACCCTTCCGGGTAGAGAACTCAAAGATTCACAACCCTCTGAGTGAAGAAATTCCTCCTCATCTCAGTCTTAAATGGCCCCCCCCTTATCCTGAGACTATACCAGAGTTCTGGACTCTCCAGCCAGAGGAGACAACCTCTCAGCATCTACCCTGTCCATCCTCCTCAGAATCTTATGTTCCAATAAGATCACATATCATTCTTCTAAACTCCAGAGAGTATGGGCCAAATCTACTCAATTTTTCCTGATAGGAAACTGGAGTTGAGGTAGAAGATCAGCCATTATGTTATTAAATGGTGGAGCAGGCTTGAGGGACCGAATGGCCTACTCCTGCTCCTATTTTTTATGTTCTTATGTTCACAGAGAGTGTGTCCACTTGTGGGGAGGAGCATAACTAGAGGCCATCAATATAAGATAGTCACCAAGAGATCCAATAGGGAATTCAGAAGAAACTTCTTTACCCAGGAGAGTGGTGAGAATGTGAAACTCGCTGCCACAGGGAGTGGTTGAAGCAAATAGTATCAATGCAATTAAGGGGAGCTTAGACATGAGAAGGGAAGAGAGGGTTATGCTGATAGAATTTGATGAGGAAAGACTGGAGGCGGCTCGAGTGGAGCATAAACGCCGGCATGGACTGGTTAGGCCGAATGGCCTGTTTCTGTGCCGTATATCCTATGATTGTGGGACCACGGATCATTATTACGGGCAAGCAAATGCTTCAAGGACACCCTCAAGGCCTCCTTGAAGAAGTGCAACATTCCCGACACCTGGTAATCCTGGGCGCACGATCGCTTAAAGTAGAAGAGAATAATCTGGGAAGGCGCTGAACACTTCGAGTCGCTTCGCTGGGAGCAAGCGGGGGACCAAGCGCAAAGGGCGGAAGGAGTGCACGACAACCCAAGCACTTCAACCAAAGTCCTTTCAACCACCTTCTGCCCAACCTGTGGCAGAGATTGTAGTTCCCCCATCGGACTCATCAGTCACCCAAGAACTCATTTTTAATGCGAAAGCAAGTCATCCTTGACTCAGAGAGACTGCCTATGATGATGATTATAGGCAAGGCCCTTTTAAGAGGAAACATAGATGCTTCATAGAGGAAGGAGACAGAATAAACGATTATCTCGCATTAATACAACATTAAGGGAATGAAAAGGCCCTCAGATTTTAATTAAGTGCCGCACAAAGCCACAACGGATGAGAGACAATGGGTTGACAGATAGAGTCCCAATCAGGCCCAACATTCCTACAAGGAGCAATTTAATAAAACACGGCATATTTCCTCAAATAGAATAAATATGTTTTTTTTTAAAAAGATGATTTTTTTAAAAAAAATTTCAAGAAAGACAAATGCGTCATCAACAAATTGCGTTGTGCATACCACCCATCAAACTGCAGAGCGGGACCGCAGGGAGTGGGCATTGATTAGATCAACGGGCACGACGCTGCCTTTGACCCGGGACCGACGCTCCCATTAAGCTGCGCGCTGGAGGTCCTGCGCAGGCCGCTCACCGGCTTTTGGGGGGAAAAAAAAATCACGCACGCGGAGAAAGTTGAATGGGGCTCGCAGCCCATTAAAGGGGCCACGTACACATAAACAAAGTGAAGCCCGGGACCCTGGTCGAACCAGCTGAGCTGGAGGTATACGGAAACCCAATCCCAATCGCTCTTGTATCCTCCCCTGTTCCCGGGAGCGACCTTAAAGAGGGAGGGCATGGTGTCTGCCGGTACACCTTCCTTGACCGCTGGGGACCACACGATGTAGCGGGAGCTTCCTCGCTGTGTTATCATTTTGTTAGGAAAGTTCCTGTTTCTCATGTCAAGCTTCTTTTCGTTCAATCGGGCCCAATTATGCTTCTTATATCAGTGGTGCCCTTAAAAGAGGGGGCACTTGTCAGGGTAGAGTTTCCACAATCGCCAATCCCATGCCCGTTTGAACAAATATTAGGGTGCTGGTGTCGCCGATTTCGGGCAAATGGCGGCGAAAAAAAATCCAGCGCGAACTAGCGGAAACAGCAGGCCACTGATCAATGTTCCTTCATTGTTTTTTATCCCCATGCGCGGATCCTTTAACGGGCTGCGCGGCCCGTTCACATTTGCGGGTGTGGGTGTGGTTTCTTCCACGCAAAAATAACCGGTCCCCGCGCGGGATTCCCCCGACCGCTGCGGTGCCACACTAGCCGAGCGACAATCCACGGTTACCCTTATTGGTCCATCAGAACAGGTCCCTTTCCCCCTCCTCCCCCCCCGGCCTTCCCCCACTCCCCATCTCCCCCAGGAGCTCAGCGACTAAGCTGCCTGTCATGTTTGGCCAGAATACAGCACGTCAGCACCCGAGCCAGCTTGCTATCCTGCTGACTATGTGTGTGTGCTTGTAGATGCCTTCATCAATCAAGCTCTTAAATCAGAGGCACTTAAACAGGTAGCGGCTTCAACAGACAGATGCTCAGTGTCAGAGAGCGCCGGGAATAGTACTCGGGCTGGCAAGCAAACTGTCCTACTCTCGATCCGCACGTGTCTGGGGTGGGGGGAGGGGGAAGAAGGGTGTATTGTACTTGTAAAAAAAAAAAAAAATGTTTTTTTAAAAATACAACAAAATATCTCGGCGCTAATCGAATCTTTTATTTTGATATAAAATGGGCAGCCAGACAGTTTAACGAGCCAACAAAACACTGCAGTTAGCTCATTGTGCAAGTACGTTCGAGCAGAGCTCCAGTCTGAAGCAGCGGAGGATCTGCAGGAGCAATACATCAGGGGGGCACTTGTAACTTGTAATGTTCTGTAACGTGTAGGGTGTTCCACACTTCTACCACGCTTTGCTTGAACGAGGAGAGGCGGAGATACGGAGAGGTTGAGGGAGGCAATTCCAGAGCTTAGGGCCCAGGCAGCTGAAGGCACGGTCGTCAATGGAAATCGGGGGTGCGCAAGAGGCCAGAATTGGAGGACGCAGAGATCTCGAGAGGGTTGGAGGAGGTTATAGAGATGGGGGGGTGGCAGGGAAGAGTTGTGTACAGGCTCCCCGCAAGGGAGGGGGGGAGGGGGGAGGAGTGAGGCCAATGTACAGGCTCCCCGGGGAGAATGAGGCCAGTATACTACAGTCTCCCCGAGGAGAGTGAGTGTGTACAGGCTGCTGGGGGGGGGGGGGGGGGGGGGGGGGAAGTGAGGTCAGTGTACAGGCTCCCCAGGGGCGAGGGGGTGGTGAGGTGTGTACAGGCTCCCGGGGGGGGGGGGGGGGGGGGGAGGAGGAGAGGGGGGTGGGGGAGGAGAGGGGGGTGGAGGTTGGTAACTGGAGGGTCGCTGGGCAAGGGGGCTAGCAGTGAGGATTTCTGACCTACCAGGAGAGGAAAATGGTCACTTCAGCGAGGTACGGGTGGGAAGGCCAGTAACTCTCTCCCATAAATCCATTGTTCTCTATTTAAAACTATGTGAGCCTTTCGATTAGATTCCCACTGTAACTCTCTCCCACGAATCTGTTCCAATTTATATATAAACCACCTCCATTACATTCCAGCATTTAACTCACTTCCTGCACATTAGCTGGTATGCTGACCTCACACACCGCCCCCCCGGGGAGCCTGTACAAGAGCCCGGATACCTCAGTCGGCAGAGCATCAGACTTTTAATCTGAGGGTCAAGGGTTCAAGCCCTATTCGGGCATTGCTCATATCAGCCATGATCTTACTGAATGGCGGAGCAGGCTCAAGGGGCCATATGGCCTACTCCTGTTCCTATTTCTTATGTTCGCATGACTCTTGATTAGATTCCAGCCTGTAACTCACTCCCGGGTATCTGTTATTCTATATATAAATCCACCACACCCATCGATTAGATTGCAGCCTGTACCTCACTCCCGGCTATCTGTTATTCTATATATAAACCTCTGAACCCCTCGATCAGATTGCAGCCTGCAACTCACTCCTGGGTATCGCTGACACTCAGGGTATCCATCCATCACACTGGTACGTCAGCGAGTGTCTTGTTCTCCGATACTGATACTCTCAAAACAACATAATATCAGCATTCATTCGGAGTTTTATTTGAACCGGATTGTGGGGTGGAAACACAGCACCCAGTACTGAAGGGCCCATATCTGCCCCGGGTGATACTTGGTCAACTGGAGGGGGCCTGGGCACCTCGAAAACCCCGACTGACTCTGAGGCAGATTCAATATTGCCAACAACAGCCTCGCCTGAACCAAGGAGAACCTGCCCACTCATTTATTTGCAGTCGGTGTCATCCCACCCCAGGTTCAGGGGAAGATCGAAGTTCCCGGCTTTATAATCGCAACTCGGTGAGCCGCTGCTGTAAAGCACGCGAGGAGCCGTTGCCAGTGCGTGCGGCTGTGGTATGCCCCCATGGTCGAATAGGCCGACGGGCGAGGCTTTGGTGGATCCGTGTGTCAATGGAGAGCAGCCTAGAGCGAAACCAGCTAAAATTGGGCTGTAACG
Source organism: Pristiophorus japonicus (assembly GCF_044704955.1). Lineage (NCBI taxonomy): Eukaryota > Metazoa > Chordata > Chondrichthyes > Pristiophoridae > Pristiophorus > Pristiophorus japonicus. The sequence goes on along the minus strand of NC_091988.1, from coordinate 77,749,329 downwards.
GAGGTGGCTTTAGTTACCCGCTTGTCGCTCATGGCGTAGATGTGCTGGTAGTCTGGGCTGAACACCAAGTCTCGGAGTATGGGGCTCTCCTCGGCCACAGTCACGTTTTCGTACAGCATCGGGCCTCCCTGGCCTGGAATAATGGAATCAACCAGAATCTGCGAGAGGAACACAAGGGGAATTATCATTAGAATCGTAGAATAAAATCATAGAATGGTTATAGCGTGGAAGATAGCCATTCAGCCCGTCGAGCCCGTGCCGGCTCTCTGCAAAAGCACTTCAGCTAGTCCCCACTCCCCTGCCCTTTCCCCGTAGGCCTACAAATCGTTTTGCCTTCAGGTACTGTGATATCTTTACGACATCACTAACAAGCACATACTGTACAAGATGGCTCTTAACAGAAACTATCATGTGACTGTGCCACATGACCCTTTATTAATATATCAGTAGTCCAGTAGGTGGTGCTCTATTACAGGTACTTATCCAACACCCTTTTGAAAGCCGTGATTGAGTCTATCTCCACTCCTTCAGACAGTGCATTCCAGATTCCTCACCACTCGCTGCGTAAAAAAGGTTTCCCTCATGTCGCCTTTGATTCTTCTGCCTATCACCTTAAATCTGTGTCCTCTGGTTCTCGACCCTTCCCCCGAGAACAGTTTCTCTCTATCTACTCTGTCCAGACCCCTCATGATTTTGAACACCTCTATCAAATCTCCTCTCCTCTAAGGAGAACAACCTCAGCTTCCCCAGTCTATCCACGTAACTGAAGTCCCTCATCCCTGGAATAATTCTCGTAAATCTTTTCTGCACCCTCTCTCAGGCCTTCACATCCTTCCTAAAGTGCAGTGCCCAGAATTGGACACAGTACTCCAGCTGGGACCGAACCAGTGTTTTATACAGGATCATAACTTCCACACTTTTGTACTCTGTGCCTCCATTCATGAAGTCCAGGATCCCGTATGCTTTTTTAACCGCTGTCTCAACCTGCCCTGCCACCTTCAACAATTTGTGCACATATACCCCCAGGTCTCTCTCTTCCTGCACCCCCGTTAGGATTGCACTCTTTAGTTTATATTGCCTCGCCTCATTCTTTCTACCAAAATGTATCACTTCACACTTTTCTGTGTTAAATTCGCCACATGTCCGCCCGTTCCACCAGCATATGTCCTCTTGAAGTCTATCACTATCCTCCTCATTGTTCATTATACTTACAAGTTTTGTGTCATCTGCAAATTTTGAAATTGTGGTCTGTACTCCCACATCCAAGTCATTAATATACATAAGGAAAAGCAGTGGTCCTCGAACCGACCCCTGGGGAACACCACTGTATACCTTCCTCCAGTCCCAAAAACGTTGGCGTAAAAAGATTCCGAGGCTTTAGACCATAGGGAATATTCTCGCATACGGATGCCTCCCCCCACTCCTCGCCATTGAAGCATATTTCACAACCGACACTCAACCTTTTGGCACCACGCACAGAAACAGTTTTGACGACTTCGAGTTAGAGACGGTGCAGAGGGATCCGACTTGAAAACGAGGAGGAGGAGGGGGGAAGAGAGAGGAGGAGGAAGAGGGGGGGGGGAAGAGAGAGGAGGAGGAAGAGAGAGGAGGAGGAAGAGGAAGAGGAGGAAGAAGAGGAAGAGGAGGCTAATTGAAGCCTAAATGGTTCCGATCAAATTAAAACCGGAAAGAATAAATAATGGAAGACAGGTTAAAAGGGAATCACCAATCTCTACATTCTCAAGCTAGTTCCGATTGAGTGAAATAATCTACTTATAATCATTAAATCAATATTTGAGTCTTAGTAACGAGGTTGAACACGACATGTTTGAGGGCTAATGGAATAAGGAGTCAGGCATTTATTCACTGGGCTGTCAGTTGGCCGCACAACGATACTTGGATTCAATTTTTCGACTGAACTGACATTATTACCCCGTGTTGCAATTGCCAGTAATTTAATCCCGGATAAACTCAAATATAATCAAACTGCACCAAACACCTATGTCGACAGCCGATCTCCGCAGCCGCTGCAACAAAAGCAACATCAAATCTGAAATAAAAACACTTCACAACCTTTCCGGACTCAACGCCAAGTCCAACAATTTCACATCATAAGTTCTGCCACCATTTTGGTTTTTTTTGGACTGCAGCTGCTGCTGATGATTCACCGAAGGGGTCGGCCATTTAGGACTGAGATGAGGAGGAATTTTTTGCACTCAGAGGGTGGTGAATCTTTGGCATTCTCTGCCCCAGAGGGCCGAGGCTGCTCAGTCGTTGAGTATATTCAAGGCTGAGATCGATAGATTTTTGGACATATAAAATCCTGGAATTCCCTCCCTAATAGCACTGTAGAAGTACCTAAGAATTAGGAGCAGGAGTAGGCCATACGGCCCCTCGAGCCTGCTCTGCCATTCAATAAGATCATGGCCGGCCTGATCTTAGCCTCAACTCCACTTCCCTGCCCACTCCCCATAGCCCTCGACTCCCCTATAGTTCAAGAATCTGTCTATCTCAGCCTTGAATATATTCAAAGACCCAGCCTTCACAGCTCTATGGGGAAGAGAATTCCAAAGATTCATGACCCTCAGAGAAGAAATTCCTTCTCATCTCTGTCTTTAAATGGATGATCCCTTATTCTGAAACTATGCCCTCTAGTTCTAGATTCCCCCACGAGGGGAAACATCCTCTCTGCATCTACCCTGTCAAGCTGCCTCAGAATCTTGTATGTTTCAAAAAGATCACCTGTCATTCTTCTAAACCTCAATGAATTGAGAAGAATGTTTGGGAGGTACCAAGGTCGTGAAAGGTGCGATAGAAATTTATATTGCACAAGCCCTGTGCTACTGCTTCCAATTCACGACCTCTGTGCCTCACCCAATTGCTGACAACCCAAAGTAACGCTGCCGGTTTCACAGAGCACGCGGGTCGGAAAGACCTGCTCTAAACAAAAATAAAGCCACAATGAGCCGCAGTTTGGCCAATGTAAGGTGAGCTCCAGTTCCTCACCTCAAATTGCTCCCGCCGCCACCACCACCAATGGGTTGCTTGGCAACCTTGAATGGCAGTTAAGGGTCAACCGTGTCGGTGTGGGGACTGGAGTCACATATCGGCCCAGACCAGATTAGACAACAACAACTTGTAATTATATAGCGCCTTTAACGTAGTGAAACATCCTAAAGGTGCTTCATAGGAGTATTACGAGACATAAATTTGACACCGAGCTGCACAATTAGAAATTAGCATAGGTGACCAAAAGCTTGGTCACAGAGGTATGTTTTAAGGAGCGTCTTGAAGGAGAGGTGTGGAGAGGCAGAGAGGTTTAGGGAGTGAGTTCCAGAGCTTGGGGCCCAGGCAATAGAAGGCACGGCCACCAATGGCTGAGCGATTATAATCAGGGATGCTCGAAAGGGCAGAATATGAGGAGCGCAGACATCTCGGGGGGTTGTGGGGCTGAAGGAGATTACAGAGATAGGGAGGGGCGAGGCCATGGAGGGATTTGAAAACAAGGATGAGAATTTTGAAATCGAGGCATTGCTTAACCGGGAGCCAATGTAGGTCAGTGAGCACAAGGGTGATGGGTGAGCGGGACTTGATGCGAGTTAGGACACGGGCTGCCAAGTTTTGGGATCACCTCTAGTTTACGTCAGGTAGAATGTGAGGGGCCAGCCAAGAGTGTGGCCAGGATGGCAGATTTCCTTCCCTAAAAGGACATTAGTGAACCAGTTGGGTTTTTAACAAGAAGCCAACAAGCATGATCAGTTTTTTTTTAAATATATAAAACAATTAAATTCTTCCATGGTGGAATTTTTACTCCCTTACTCTGGATTATAAATCTGGGCCTCTGGATTACCAGTCCAGTAACATAACTACTGTACTCCTGCACTACGCTGTGGGTGTTCATTCCCAAAAGCAGATTCATTAATATCTTGCGACATTCTGCTTCCTTTCTCCTTCTGCACGGAATCCAAATCTGCACCAGCCCCTCATGGCCAGGCGCTCAGTAACACAATGCCCTCATTAAAGGCAGTGCCTCTCTAATTCTCCTCCACCGTCACACACTTTTTTGTTGGGGACTCCCCAAAGACTGCGGAGAAAGTCTTCAGTAATTTTAATCTCTGGCACATTGAAGTGTAAATATATGCAACTTGCTCAGCAATTGGGGAGTGATTCATTAAATAGCAGCTTCTGGGCAGCCGGGCCACATCATCGTGCCTTCCATTATTTTCGGGTCTTTAGGAAAACAAACTCGAGTCTTTAATTACAAGCAAAGTATCCCGAGTCATCTCCAGCACACACCGATTGTTCTGAGTGAGGAGGTGAAGAGCTTGAATGTTTTTGTTTTAATGAATCAGCAAAGAGAATAAGACCTCCAGCAAGTTATCTGTCATCGCCTCGCTCCTCGGCCAATCGAGCTGGCTTCCCACCACAAGTGAAAGATTCCCTCCGCTTCCCTCAGAGTTCCCCGCCGCCTCGACTCTCCCGGCTTCTGGGAAGGGAGGAGCAGAGCAATGAACATTTCGGGAGTCTGCACGGACGAATCCTGGGTTCCCTTGCCACAGACTCCGTCCCTCTGCCTAGCAACTGCATGAAGCTGAACCAGACCATTCGCAATCTCGGCATCGTACGTGACGCTGAGAAGAGCTTCCGACCACGTATCCGCGCCATCGCTAAGACCGCCTATTTCCACCTCCGGAACATCACCCAACTCCGTCCCTGCCTCAGCTCATCTGCTGCTGAAATGCTCATCTATGCCTTTTTTAAAAAAAAAATTAGTTCCTCTCTTAATCCCATCTTTCTTTCCCCCTCTTTATTTCGCTTATTGTCCCGGTTTTGACATTGAATTAACTATTCTACCAGATACTTCCTGCTCCAGACTCTGCACATCTCAGTAAGGATTCTTCAATCTGATTGGTTAAGGAAACGACACGTTGCTTGCCCTGGTCACACAGGTCCCTGATACCCTGTAGGGGGCGCTGCGCTGTTCCGACACCCAAATCACCACAAGTTCCAGTACAAAATCCCACAGAAAGTCTGGGGACAAGTGCAAGTGTCATGGATGGCAAGTGTCCGTCTGCCGCTAACCGCAAAATCTGGCATGATTTTGAAAATGCACCCAGGAGGTGCAGGGGAAGAGGAAGAGTGGGGTAGAAACCAGAGAGAAAAAAGGAAGGGGAGAGATGAAAGAGAGAGTGGCGATGGGTGGCAGGTGAGGAGTCCGAGCAAGGGGGGAGAGGGGGAGTCCGGGCGAGGGGGAGTCCGAGAGAGGGGGGAGTCGGGGAGAGGGGGAGTCCGAGAGAGGGGGAGAGGGGGAGTCCGAGAGAGGGGGGAGAGGGGGAGTCCGAGAGAGGGGGGAGAGGGGGAGTCCGAGAGAGGGGGGAGAGGGGGAGTCCGAGAGAGGGGGAGAGGGGGAGTCCGAGAGAGGGGGAGAGGGGGAGTCCGAGAGAGGGGGAGAGGGGGAGTCCGAGAGAGGGGGAGAGGGGGAGTCCGAGAGAGGGGGAGAGGGGGAGTCCGAGAGAGGGGGAGAGGGGGAGTCCGAGAGAGGGGGAGAGGGGGAGTCCGAGAGAGGGGGAGAGGAAAGAGAGGCGAGATTAAAAGGACTTAAATGTGGCTTTGCCCGACTTTGATCAGCGTGGCTGCGACATGCACACTCACTCACACCCCGCAAAAGTATTAATGACAGAGAGGGCAACACAGTGAGTACAGAGTGAACAAACTGCCAGTATACCCGGGGAGGGAGGGGGGGAGGGGAGAATCCTTCCTGATTACCAAGCAGATGGTTAATAAATTCAGCAGCCTTTCCTGTCCTTTGGATATAACAGCAGTATTACTTTCAAGTCTTATCTGAGGAGATTGATTAGCTTGCTGTGCCTGCCAGCATCACCTCCAGCAGGTTCGCGCACAGCCATACTTCAAAGCTGTTGACTTATCTACGAGGACCAGACACCGACACATCTGCCAATTAACTCTTTGCATCTTCCAGCAGTTCAGCGGAGAAAAATATTCAAAGCGTCTGCAACGACCAATTACAAAAAGTCTAATTGCTGCAGTGATGGCGACGATGGATTAAGCTGGGCTCGAGTTGGTCCCCGCAGCCCTCAACCAATCCCCAAAACAGCTCAACGCTTTCAGATGAAGCGAAGCTGGAGAATGAAAGTAAGACAGACTTGCATTTATATAGCGTCTTTCACAACCACCGGCTGTCCCAAAGTGATTTACAGCCAATGACATACTTTTGTAGTGTAGTCACTGTTGTAATGTAGGAAATGCAGCAGCCAATTTGCGCACAGCAAGCTCCCACAAACAGCAATGTGATAATGACCAGATAATCTGTTTTTTTAGTGATGTTGGTTGAGGGATAAATATTGGTCAGGACACCGGGGAGAACTCCCATGTTCTTCTTCAAAATAGTGCCGTGGGATCTTTTACGTCCATCTGAGAGGGCTGACGGAGTTTTGGTTTAACGTCTAATCCGAAAGACAGTACCTCTGACAGTGCAGCACCCCCTCAATACTGCACTGGGAGTGTCAGCCTAGATTTTGCGCTCGGCAACTTAAAACAATTTAAAGAGAGAGAAAGAAATTGAGAGAATGGAAAAAGGGAAAAATGAAACAGAAGGTTTGCAAGTTAACCTCACACGTGCAGACATCGTGGCATTAGTCAGTTCAGAGTCCAAACCGAATTATATTCCCTCTCCACTCAACTGACACAATGCGCTCATAAATCTAACCTCCATTTTCGCTGGGTGATTTCCGCAAGACAAGCCTCTGGGGGGTCAACCCGAACCGTAGATGTGGTCGGGAGAATGGAAATTCTGGCCCACCCCATCTACCCGCGTTGGAGTGTTCCTCCAACTCCCCCATCCCGCCAACCCACTCGCGTGTCCAAAGGACGGCCCACGGAGGAAGGGCGCAAGTCGTCAGGAGGTGAAAAGACAAAGCGAGGGCACAAGACACACTGGATTCCCCGTCTCACTAAGCAGGCCATAACCCAACCGCCCAGGAATGTCTCTGAATGTCAGCTGCAAGCCAGGGAAGATCCTCTACTTCATCTCCGTGTCCTCGTCAGGCAAACTGCTGACAACCTGTGTCTTCTCCAACTGTGCATGCTTCAGATTCTTCGCTTCGCGCCCGGCCTCCCTGTTCAAACATTCCTTCCTCAATTCAGTTTTCAGGCGGTTGTTTGAACAGACAGCTCCGACCTCGGGAGAGACTGGCCACAGCAACTGCTCAGTTGTGAGCTGTGGCTCAGTGGGCAGCACTCTCGCCTCCAAGTCAGAAGGTTGTGGGTTCGAGTCCCACTCCAGGAACTGGAACACATAAATCTATGCTGACACTCAGTGCAGTGCTGAGGGATTGACGAGATTCAACACCGCCTCCAGTGTACCAGCGCAGCCTGAGGAAAAGTGTTCTCGAAGAGCAGGCCCTCAAATCTGCCACCAAGCTCATGGTCTACAGGGCTGTAGTAATACCCCCCTCTTGTATGACTCACAGACGGACCATGAACATTAGACACCTCAAGTCACTGGAGAAATACCACCAACGATATCTCTGCAAGATCCTACAAATCCCCTGGGAGGACAGATGCACCAACATTAGTGTTCTCGACCAGGCCAACATCCCCAGCATTGAAGCACTGACCACACTTGATCAGCTCCGCTGGGCAGGCCACATAGTTCGCATGCCAGACAAGAGACTCCTAAAGCAAACGCTCTACTCGGAACTCCTTCACGGCAAACAAGCCAAAGGTGGGCAGCGGAAACGTTAAAAGGACGCCCTCAAAGCCTCTCTGATAAAGTGCAACATCCCCATTGACACCTGGGAATCCCTGGCCAAAGACTGCCCTAAGTGGAGGAAGCACATCCGGGAGGGCGCTGAGCACCTCGAGTCTCATCACCGAGAGCATGCAGACAGCGGAAAGAGCGTGACTCCCTCAGCATTCTATCATAGGCAGTCCCTCGAAATTGAGGAAGATTTGCTTCCACTCTGAAAAGGAGTCCTTATGTGGCTGAACAATCCAATACAAGAGTCACAGTCCCCGTCACAGGTGGGACAGATAGTCGTTGAGGGTGAGAGAGGGTGGGACAGGTTTGCCGCACGCTCTTTCCGCTGTCTGCGCTCGGTTTCTGCATGCTCTCAGCAATGAGACTCGAGGTGCTCAGCGCCCTCCCGGATGCTCTTTGTCCACTTAAAACGAACTTTGGCCAGGGACTTCCAGGTATCGGTGGGGATGCACTTTATCAGGGAGGTTTTGAGGGTGTCCTTGTAATGTTTCCGCTGCCCACCTTTGGCTCGTTAGCCATGAAGGAGTTCCGAGTAGGGCGCTTGCTTTGGGAGTCTCGTGTCTGGCAAGTGGACAATGTGACCTGCCCAGCGGAGCTGATCGTGTGGTCAGTGCTTCAATGCTGGGGATGTAGGCCTGGTCGAGGATGCTGATGTTGGTGCGTCTATCCTCCCAGGGGATTTGCAGGATCTTGCGGAGACGTCGTTGGGGGTATTTCTCCAGCGACTTGAGGTGTCTACTGTACATGGTCCATTTTCTGAGCCATGCAGGAGGGTGGTTTTACTACAGCCCTGTAGACCATGAGCTTGGTGGCAGATTTGAGGGCCTGGTCTTCGAACACTCTTTTTCTCAGGCAGCCGAAGGCTGCACTGGCGCACTGTAGGCAGTGTTGAATCTCATCAATGTCTGCTCTTATTGATAATGATGAAGATGAGCGCCAAGGGAGAGCTGCACTGTCGGAGGTACCGATTTTCGGATGAGACATTAAAACGGGGCCCCGGCTACTCTCTCAGGTGGATGTAAAAGATCCCATGGCACTATTTCAAAGGAGAGCAGGGGAGTTATCCCTGGTGTCCTGGCTAATATTTATCCCTCAATCAACATGACCACAAAAAAAAACATTATCTGGTCATCACATTGCTGTTGGAGCTTGCTGCGTTTCCCACATTACAACAGTGACTACACTTCAAAAATACTTCAATGGCTGTAAAGCGCTTTGAGACGACAGTTGGTTGTGAAAGGCACTATAGAAATGCAAGTCTTTCATTCTTTCAATTACGCAGCATGCAGCAATGGTGAAGCGTGAGGTTTTAGGGTTTGATGGCCAGAACACACTGCGCGAGGATTGGTAGGCCATGGATTTTGTGACAGGGATCTTTGACGGAGAGCTACCCCAGTGGATCAGCAGGGGCGGGCAGTGCCCAGTGAACAACCGAGGGATACAGAGTGGAAACATTCCCCATTTGCAATAAAAAAAATTAACACCGAGCCACATAAGTAGAAATTAGCGCAGGTGACCAAAAGCTTGGTCAAGAGGTAGGTTTTAAGGAGCGTCTTGAAAGAGGAAAGAGAGGTGGAGAGCTTTAGGGAGGGAATACCAAATATTAGGGCCTAGGCAACAGAAGGCACGGCCACCAATGATTGAGCGATTATAATCAGGGATGCTCAAGAGGGCAGAATTAGAGTTTTGAAAGTTGACTACTGAATTTGCTTCCCTGCCCTTTCAGGCAGTTAGCATGGCGTATTGTTCAACCATCACTCACCTCCCCCAAAGCCCCAAGGCAAAGAACGCGAATGACCTTGTTGTATCAGACACTCAAAATATTAAGCTACTGAATGAACATTCATTCAACATTGCACAGTGTTAACCAGAGCGCTTTTAATGTTATGTTTGTTTCATACGGTTTCATTTTACATTTGCCGAGGGAAGCATAATGGGGCCATAATCGCACCCAATTAAGGGAAAGTTACAACCAGCACTTGCTGGCAAATCAACTTTCAGCTCCTCCAACAGATCCAGTTGGCAAATGCACAACTTAGTTAGTGAAGACCGGGGCCTACACTCAGGGCTGTGAAGTCCCAGCCTGAATCCCATAAACCCCTCCCCCCACCCACCCAGAGATGTCTGTGCTCCTCTAAATTCTGCCCTCCTGAACATCCCTGGTTATAATCGCTCAACCATTGGTGGCCGTGCCTTCTGTTGCCTGGGCCCCGAGATCTGGAACTCCCTCCCGAAACCACTCCGCCTCTCTTTCCTCCTTCAAGACGCTCCTTAAAAGCCATGTTTTTGACCAAGCTTTTGGTCACCTGCCCTAATCTCTACTTATGCGGCTCGGTGTCAAGTTTTTTTTATCTGATAATAATCCTGCTAAGGGCCTTTGAACGTTTCACTATGTTACTATATAAATACAAGTTGTTGTTGTTGTTGGATCAACATGTGGGGGAGACCAGAACTAGGGGCCATAAATACAAGATTATCACTGATAAATCCAATAAGGAATTCAGGAGAAACTTCTTTAGCCAGAGAGTGGTGAGAATGTGAAAGTTGCTGCCACAGGGAGTGGGTGAGGCGAATAGCACAGATGCAGTTAAAGGAGAAGATAGATAAATAAACACATGAAGAAAGGGATAGAAGGATATGTTGACAGAGTGAGATGAAGAGGATGGGAGGAGGCTCGTGCGATGCGCTTGGGCCGAATGGCCTGTTTCTGTGCTGTACATTCAATGTAACCAATCCCAACCAAGGTGCTGACGCGAAGACTCCAGTTTTCCTCAGAAGCCAAGGCTAGGGAAGGGGGATAGAAAGTTAGCGAGCGATCCAGCTCCTCGTCACTATCACTGTGGCTCAATGGCCAGCACACTTGTCTGAGTCACAAGGTTGTGGGTTCAAGTCCCACTCCAGAGACTTGAGCACAAAGATCTAGGCTGACACTGCAGTGCAGTGCTGAGAGTGTGCCGCACTGTCTGATGTGCCGTCTTTCAGATGAGACGTTAAACCAAGGCCCTGTCTGCTCTCTCAGGTGGACATAAAAGATCCCATGCCACTTTTTCTTAGAAGAGCAGGGGAGTTATCCCCGGTGTCCTGGCTAATATTTATCCCTCAATCAACATAACAAAAAACAGATCATCTGGTCATTATCACATTGCTGTTTGTGGTAGCTTGCTGTGCGCAAATTGGCTGCCGCGTTTCCTACATTACAACAATGACTACACTTCAAAAGTACTTCATTGGCTGTAAAGCGCTTTCAGATGTCAGGTGGTTGTGAAAGGCACTATATAAATGCAAGTCTTTTCTTTTTTATCCAGTAACTACTGTTGTGGACAACAACTTGCATTTGTGTAGTGCCTTTAACATCGTAAGACGACCCAATGTGCTTCAGAGGAGCATAAATAGACAATTGACAACGGGTCACATAGGGAAATATTCGGACAGGTGGAGGTCGGGTTTAAGGAGCATCTAAAAGGGAGATAGAGGTAGAGAGACGGAGAGGTTTCGGGAGGGAATTCCCGAGCTTAAAGCTTCGGCAACTGAAGGCATGACCGCAAAAGCCCGAGCGATGAAAATCAGGGTACTCAAGAGGCCAGAATTGGAGGAGCGCAGAGATCTCAGAGGGTAGTAGGGCTGGAGGAGGTTGGGGCAAGGCCATGGAGAGGTTTGAACACAAGGATGAGGATTTTGCCGGATCGGGAGCTAATATAGGTCAGCGAGCACAGGGGTGATGGATGAACGGGGCACTTGGTGCGAGTTACGATACGGGCAGCAGAGTTTTGGATGAGCTCAAAGTTTACGGAGGATGGAAGGTGGGAGGCCAGCCAGGTGAGCACTGGAATAGTCGAGTCCAGATGTAACAAGGGCACAGAAGAGGGAGATCAGATCTGATTAGGGTGGCTCACACAGTCAAATATCCAACTGACACTGACTACTTCAATACGTAAACAGTCAGGTAAATGACTTCAAACTTTTACGTTGATTTATAAGCCCGATACAACTCAAGAGTGGCTATTTGGGTAAAACACCTGAATTGTACCTCAGGACACCCCCCTGCCCCGCCCTCATTCCATAAGAAATAGGAGCAAGAGGAGGACATTCGGCCCCTCGAGCCAGCTCCTCCATTCAATAAGATCATGGCTGATCGGATCTTGGCCACAACTCCACTTCCCCGCCCATAACTCTGGACTCCCTGATCATTCATAAATTTGTCTCTCTCCACCTTAAATATATTCAATGACCCAGCCTCCTCAGCTCTCTGGGATAGAGAATTCCAAAGATTCACGACCCTCGTAGGAAAGAAACTCCTCCTCATCTCCATTTTAAATGGGTGACCCCTTATTCTGAAACTATGCCCCCAAGTTCTAGATTCCCCCCACGAGGGGAAACATCCTCTCTGCATCTACCTTGTCGAGCCTCCTCAGAATCTTATACGGTTCAATAAGATCACCTCTCATTCTTCTAAACTCCAATGTGTACAGGCCCAATCTGCTCAACCTTGCTTCATAAGACAACCCCTTCATCTCAGGAATCAACCTCGTGAACCTTCTCTGAATTGCCTCCTTTGCAAGAATAGCCCTCCTTAAATAAGAGGGATATACTTATCGCGACTTCCCTTCACCCGCCACACTCGGGAGCGGATAGAAGAAAAAAGGAAAAGAAATTCTGCCACTATTGAGTGAACATTTTAAACTGATCCCTTAATGATCCCCAGACACTACTTCATACGATGCACTGCGCAGCAGGCAACAGCTTGTTTCATAAAAACAAGAGCCACTAAGCGCACTATATTAAAATTTAATTTGTTTCTTCATTCCTGGTTGCTCCATAATTAACCTATATACCGGGCGCGGGGACACTGCAAGTGGAATTTTAATAAAATGTTGACATAATTATTAAGGGCACACAAAGTTAGTTTTTAATAAAAATAAATTAGTTTAATATATAATTGATTGAGGAAAGCTAAGTGGGCAGTAGGGCCTCGGCCTACTAAGCCACTTTGGAGCCTGGGAGATTTACATGAGATACTACATTTTGGTAGGAAGAATAGGGAGGTCACTTATTACAGTACTTGGAGGGTGCGAGTCTGGGTGGGGTAGAGGAACAAAGGGATCTCGGAGTACAAATACACAAATCACTAAAAGTAGTGACACAGATTTGCAAGTCCGTAAAAAAGCAAACCAAGCACTAGGGTTTATTTCTAGAGGGATAGAATTAAACAGTAGGGAAGTTATGCTAAACCTTTATTGAACCTCGGTTCGACCACAGTTGGAGTACTGAATGCAGTTCTGGTCGCCATGTTATAAAAAGGATATAGATGCACTGGAGACGGTGCATAGGAGATTTACAAGGATGATACCAGACATGCGAGGGTACACCTGTCAGGAATGGATGACCAGGCTCATGAAAGGAGAAGGCTGAAAGGTTTTGATAGAGTGGATACAAAGGGAATGTTTCCACTTGTGGGGAAGAGCAACATTAGAGGCCATCAATACAAGATAGTCACCGAGAAATCAAATGGGGAATTTAGAAGAAACATCTTTGCCCAGAGAGTGGGGAGAATGTGGAACTCGCTATCACGGAGTGGTTGAAGCGAATAGTTTAGATGCATTTAAGGGGAGGCAGACAGGAATAGAGGGTTGACAAGAGTGAGAGGAGGAAAGACAGGAGGAGGCTCCAGTGGAGCATAAACACTGGCATGGACTGGATGGGCTGAATGGCCTGTTTCTGTGCCTTATATCCTGTATAATCCTCAGTATTTGAGAGGGGGGGGGGGGGGGAAAGAGAAGGGAGATTCGGGGGTTGTTTGCTGCAGTTGGAGAATGAAGGACAAGCCAGTTCATTCACATACAGCCCGATGCATTTGAAATTCACAGGAGAATAATTTACAGATGTTCTCTCCCCTGGCCTGTCCCTCGATTCCCGGGTTTATCAGCATGCATACTCCCTCTCTGGGGTATTGCACCACAACGTTTGTTTTTGCTCCACTTCTCTCCAATTGGCGACTTTCACCATCTGCTGCTAATTTTTTTTTGAAATGTTAATAAAATATATACACATGGCCTTGCATCGCTTTCTACCTTCCACAAGGAAATGAGCACGATGAAGGAGCGTTGAGGCTTGTGAATCCCCTGTATTCCCCAATTGCTATGTTCGTGGTAAACAACAGTGTTGGAAGCTGGCAAAGACACATCATTGTGGAACTAGAACACAAGGACATCCTTCAACCTTCTTCCTTCCCTCCTCCTCCTCCTCCTCCTCCTCACATCTTGTGTTGGCTCCTTTATCAGCGCCAACTCTCCTTGCTGATGTTCCGAATCCAGCTTGATTTAAGAACATAAGAATTAGGAGCAGGAGTAGGCCATTCAGCCCCTCGAGCCTGCTCCGCCATTCAATAAGATCATGGCTGATCTTGGACCTCAACTCCACTTTCCTGCACTATCCCCATGTCCCTTGATGCCCTTAATATTCAAAAAATCTATCCATCTCTTTCTTGAATATATTCAAAGACCGAGTCTCCATAAGCCCCCTGAGGTAGAGAATTCCAGCGATTCACCACCCTCTGAGTGAAGAAGTTTCTCCTCATTTCAGTCCTAAAAGACCGACCCCTTATTCTGAGACTGTGACCCCGGTTCTAGACTCCCCACCCAGGGGAAACATCCTCCCTGAACTAACCCTGTCAAGCCCCGTAAGAATTTTGTATGTTTCAATGAGATCACCTCTCATTCTTCTAAACTCTAGCAAATATAGGCCTCGTCTATTCAATCTCTCCTCATAGGACAATCCCCCCCCCCCATCCCAGGAATCAGTCCGGTGAACCTGCGTTACACTCCCTCTATGGCAAGTATATCCTTCCTTCGGTAAAGAAACCAAAACTGTACCCAATACTCCAGGTGTAAGCATCGGCTCCCCAAGAATTGTTGGATATCTGGGCATTGCATTTTAATATTTATCACGGCAGAAAAAGCTGGCAGCCTGTTGTGGGAGGGGCCCGGTACTTTTCCATGTTGTACTCAAAATCCACATCTGATGGCGAGGGGTGGTCTGGGAAGTTACAATGGCCAGGAAAAGGCAACTCATCACAGGTAGTGGGCAAAGATGGAGGGTGCATTGTTAAGCAATGTGAACTGGTCAGTGATCAAGCTATTACCTGGAATGAGATAACCCCAAGAGGCGGGAAACCAGAATAGAAAGCCATTAAGCCCAGACCGGCTGGAAGCTAAATCCCATCCCCAGCCATCACTGGAATACACATGGGCCACTCAGACAGAAGCCTCGAAACAAGGAAAAACTTTATTCGGCCAGAAAAGGCAAACAGGCTTTGGATATAAAAGGTGGCCGCATGGCCATAGCTCTCTCTCTCTTTTGCTCTCGCTTGCTTCACCTCTACAAGGACTGAGCACTTTGTCTGGGACGGGGAGAAGAAACCAGACAGTACGGAACCAGGAGACACACTTTTTCACCAGGAGAAGCAACGAGTAAGCCAACGAACCGGTGAGCATCATCACTGCCCACGCATCTTTAAGATCACAGCGTGAGGAGGTGCCGTGAGTTCGCCCAACCAAGCCTTATAGGGGTTTTAGTGGGGAAGTTTTTCTGTGAGGACCATAGGGCTATGTCCAGCCAGTCGGTGCAGATTCGGGGGTATACTGTGGATCTGAGCAGAGAGTTTAGACGTTGGATACTTTGCGATTGGGGCGGTTTAGACTCGCCAGGGTATTGGATTGTACTACATCATCACTTGTAGCTTTGCTGTGTTGAGGTAGCTTTAATAAAGCATTGATAGTTGAGACCGAGGTATTTGTCTGTGACTCATTCATCTGTTCAGTACAGTAATCACTCCCAGGTCTAGAACTATTGTAACGTGGGGGTACATCGAAAACATCCAAGGGAAACCACTTACACAGGTGAGGTCTCACCAGGGTCCTATATAATTGCAGTCAGACATCTTTACTGGTGAACTCCAATCCTCTTGTAATAAAGGCCAACATACCATTAGCTTTCTTACTTGCTTGCTTGCTGTATCTGCATAGCAACATGATTTCTTCACAAGCTCCACCTACTCTGACCAGGGTTACCAACTCTGGTTTCATGTATATGCTGAAGGTTACACCACAACCTGTCTTCAAACCCCCCACCCAGTAAAATGGCCATTTAATCCCATCTCGGATAACCAATATAAACAAATTATCCGCTTTGGTAGGAAAAAAATTAGAAAAGCAAGAATATTTTTTAAGTGGTGAGAGATTGGGAACTGTTGGTGTTCAGAGGGATCTGGGTGTCCTTGTACACAAATCACAAAGTTAACATGCAGGTACAGCAAGCAATTAAGAAAGCAAATAGTATGATGGCCTTTAAGAGGATTGTAGTACAAGACTAAAGACGTCTTACTACAATTATACAGGGTCCTGGTGAGACCACACCTGGAGTATTGTGTACAGTTTCAGTCTCCTTACCCAAGGGAAGGATATACTTGCCATAGAGGGGGTACAACGAAGGCTCACCAGACTAATTGTCCAGGCTCGAGGGGCTAATTCTTATGTTCATGCGGCAATGATTTCTCATTCAGGTGTGTGTTCGCAGCAGCATCAGGGATATTAATCTTCAATTCCTGGAGACTCCAGGGCAATCCTGGAAGGTTGGCAACTCTGGTTGGGCTCTATTCATCACATGACTTCGTGTTGCCAACTGCTCCTTCACCCCCTCCTGCCATTGGCCACCTGACATCAATTCAGATGGTAACTGACCGTAAATGGCCGCTACAATACCCACAATCCTGTGCGCTCTGGAAACTGCTCTAGCCATCGCAGTGCATCCTGGGAGCGCTGTGGCCCTGCTGTTTTCTACTTGGTCAAAGAGGCAGGTTTTGAGGAGCGTCTTAAAAGAGGAAAGAGGAAGAGATGTTCAGGGAGGGAATTCCAGGACTTAGGGCCTAGGCAGCTGAAGACATAGCCACCAATGGTGTGATGATTCCATTCAGGAATGATCCAGAGGCCAGAATTGGAGAAGCAAAGAGATCTCGGCGGTTACAGAGATGGGGGGGGGGGGGGGGGGAAGAGAAGGGGAGGGAGGAGGCTTCAGAGATAGGGAGGAGGGGCAGGAGGTTATTGATAGGCAGGGGGGGGGGGAAAGGAGGTTACAGAGATATGGGGGGGGGATGAGATTACAGAGATGTGGGGGGGTGGTGAGGCCATGGAGCGATTTGACCACAAAGATGAGGGTTGTAAATTTGAGGCATTGCCAGACCGGGAGCCAATGTGGGTCAGCGAGCACAGGGGCAATGGGCGAACGGGACGCGGTGCGAGTTGGGATATGGCCAGCGTTAAGCCACTACATGACTTCAAGCTTTTCTGCGGCTCCTTACAATCTGTCGCGCTGCGGGCTGTCAGCTTTGGCCCTTCCACGGGGAGGGGGAGGGAAGTGACGGGGAGGTTAGCAACAGAGGGCAGCAGATGAGCAACAAACCCAAGTCACTTCCAATGCAGCTCTCAACACATCCCCCAGTTGCAAGTGCGAGGCAGCTCAGTCGCGGCCAACTTCAGCATTAATTGAAGCCTGCTTGCCAGACAGTCAATCCAAGCTGCCGTTTCTAACCCACACATGGAACTCGACTGAGTGCAGAGGAATGCAGTCGCCCCGGGGGGCAAAAGATCCACAGCTTCTGCCAACACCACACCCCAAAACACAATCCCTATAAAACCAATGCACGCTGGAAACATCGCTGCCCCTTGTGTTGCTATGTCGCCAGGACTGGAGAATTTTAGCTGTGAGGAAGGATTGAATAGGGTGGTGGGGGCCTGGAATTCACTGCCTGAAAGGGTGGTTGGGGAAGAAACCCTCAGGGCATTTAAAAAGTACTTGGATGTGCACTTGAAGTGCTGTAACCTACAGGGCTACAGACCAAGAGTTGGAAGGTGGGACAAGGCTGGATCGCTTTTTGTCGGCCAGCACAGAAACGATGGGCCTAATGGCCTCCTCCTGCGTCGTAATATTTCTATAATTTTATCAGGGGGAGTGTGGGGGGGCGGGCGGGGTGGGGGAATGGGAGCACGTGGAGAAGGACAGGTCGCTGTTTGATGCTATCCACAAAGCCCAAGTATTCGATCACAGCTCTTAAAAGGGGCAGACTAGTCAGGGGGACGTTCAAAGCTGAAGCGCATTTTCCCACTGTCGAATATTCCTTTCCCTGCACCCCCCTCCTACCCAATGGCTCAGTGGGTAGATGGACCCCCTTGCGTAGACCAGAGTCCTGCCGACCGGAGATATCCTGGATATATACGCCGGCACAGAGGTAGCTGACTTTGGGCGGCCTGGCAATTGGCCTCAGCACCCTCAGAAATTTTATTTCAAGGGGGATTGAGTGTGGGTAAAGGCACAGTTCTTCCTGTCGATTGCTATCCGTTGACTCTTCATCAACACTCCCCCCAGGAAAGTGCATTACAGTAACCATAGATTGGCACAAAATCAGGTGTCATTGCAACAGCCCCCATAGTTCAATAGCCTGCTGACTCTAGGATGCTCGGATCGGACATGAAGAAAAAATCCACCGAGAGCATCCAACTCATTAATGATTTGGACGAGGGAATTAAATGTAGTATCTCCAAATTTGCAGATGACACTAAGTTGGGTGGCAGTGTGAGCTGCGAAGATGATGCTATGAGGCTGCAGAGTGACTTGGATAGGTTAGGTGAGTGGGCAAATGCATGGCAGATGAAGTATAATATGGATAAATGTGAGGTTATCCACTTTGGTGGTAAAAACAGAGAGACAGACTATTATCTGAATGGTGACAGATTAGGAAAAGGGCAGGTGCAACGAGACCTGGGTGTCATGGTACATCAGTCATTGAAGGTTGGCATGCAGGTACAGCAGGCGGTTAAGAAAGCAAATGACATGTTGGCCTTCATAGCGAGGGGATTTGAGTACAGGGGCAGGGAGGTGTTACTACAGTTGTACAGGGCCTTGGTGAGGCCACACCTGGAGTATTGTGTACAGATTTGGTCTCCTAACTTGAGGAAGGACATTCTTGCTATTGAGGGAGTGCAGCGAAGGTTCACCAGACTGATTCCCGGGATGGCGGGACTGACATATCAAGAAAGACTGGATCAACTGGGCTTGTATTCACTGGAGTTCAGAAGAATGAGAGGGGATCTCATAGAAACGTTTAAAATTCCGACGGGTTTAGACAGGTTAGATGCAGTAAGAATGTTGGGGAAGCCCAGAATCAAAGGTCACAGTCTAAGGATAAGGGGTAAGCCATTTAGGACCGAGATGAGGAGAAACTTCTTCACCCAGAGAGTGGTGAACCTGTGGAATTCTCTACCACAGAAAGTTGTTGAGGCCAATTCACTAAATATAATCAAAAAGGAGTTAGATGTAGTCCTTACGACTCGGGGGATCAAGGGGTATGGCGAGAAAGCAGGAATGGGGTACTGAAGTTGCATGTTCAGCCATGAACTCATTGAATGGCGGTGCAGGCTCGAAGGGCCGAATGGCCTACTCCTGCACCTATTTTCTATGTTTCTAAGTCTATGTTTAACTCCCGTGGAATTTCACGCTCAGCTTAAGTCAGGAGAAAAAAGAAAGACTTGCATTCATATAGCACCTTCCACAACCACCAGACATCTCAAAGCGCTTTACAGCCAATGAAGTACTTTTGGAGTGTAGTCACTGATGTAGTGTCAGAAACGCGGCAGCCAATTTGTGCACAGCAAGCTCCCAGAAACAGCAATGTGATAATGACCAGATAATCTGTTTTAGTCATGTTGATTGAGGGATAAATATTGGTCAGAACACCGGGGATAACATCCCTGGCTCCTCTTCGAAATAGTGCCGTAGGATCTTTTATATCCACCTGAGAGAGCAGATGGGGCCTCAGTTTAACGTCTCATCTGAAAGCACTCCCTCAGCACTGCATTGGAGTGTCAGCCTAGATTTTTGTGCTCAAGTCTCTGGAGTGGGACTTGAACCCACAACCTTCTGACTCAGAAGCGAGGGTGCTGCCCACTGAGCCACTAGCTGACACAGAGAAGGCGGGGAGGGGAACAAATGTATGGACACAGTGCCAAGCTGACTTATTTTAATGGACACTGGGCAAGAATTAAATGCAGTGCAGACAGTCAGAGAGTCCGCAGTCCCAGTAACCGTGGAATGCTGTTCGTGAATTGCAAACCAAAAAATACCTGCAGCCCAATAAAACTAGCCTTCAAAAGGGACAGTGTCCACATGAAATATTGATTGGCAACAAGCTTTTTCATACAATGTTGCAGCAGAGAAGGTGGCCATTCAGCCCATTGTTTGAAAGAGCTATCTAAATAATCTCACTCCACCCTTTTCCCCATAGCCGTGTAATGTAAGCACCCATGATGATGCTCATAGGTTGGTTGAACAGTTGAGTTGGGAGTGGCTCAGCCAGTCACGTGATGTTCACAAGACTCAATAAAACCCCAGCCAGTTGGGCTATCCACAATGAGACGGGTGGTTGTGAGCCTGGATGAATAATGTGTAGTGTGATTGTTAAACCGTTTGCTAATAATCCAATTAGTTTTTAATAGCATTGTGTTGCTATGAATTCTTAAGCAAAGAACCCATGAAGCAAATACATGACAGCCTGCAAATTTTTCCTTTTTAATTATTTATCCAATTGCCTTTTAAACGTTACTATTGAAACTGCTTCCCTTTCAGGTAGCGCTTTGCAGATCACAACAGCTCACAGTGCAAGAAAAATTATCCTCATCTCCCCTCCTGGTTCTCTGCCAATTTTCTTAAATCTGTGACCTCTGGTTACCGATCCTCCTGCCACTGGAACACCAGTTTCTCCACATAACTGTGCACAGAAGACCCTCATCTCTGGCACCATTTTCGTAAATCTCCTCTGCACCCCCTCCAAGATGTGCCATCCTTCCCCACGTGTGGTGCCCAGAATCGGACACGATACTCCTGCCGAGGCCTAACCAGCGATTTATAAAGGTTTGGCACGACTTCCTTCCTTTTGTACTCTAGAAAGCCAAAGATCCCGTGTGCTAGTCTTATCTACTTGTCCTGCCACCTTGAAAGATTTGCGTCATCGAGGTCATGGGTTCAAGCCCCGCTCCAGAGACTTGAGCACAAAAGCTCGTCTGGCACTCCAGTGCAGTGCTGAGGGAGTGCTGCACTGTCGGAGGTGCCATCTTTCGATGAGGCATTAAACTGAAGCTCCCTCTACCCGTGGACACGAGAGCCACTGGTCCTGTGTGATCGAAAGCAGGGTGTTCATCTGGTGCCTTGGCCAAGATTCATCATCCACCAATCACAAAGAGAGATCAACTGCTCACTGATCTCTTTTGCTTCTTGTGGGATCTTGCTGTGCTGGTTGTGCCTACCCATCAACAGTGACCACACATGAAAGTAACATTTACTGGCTACGAATCAGCCCCCAGAATAAGGCATCGGCCATTTAGGACTGAGATGAGCAGGAATTTCTTCACTCAGAGGGTAGTGAATCTTTGGAATTCTCTCCCCCCAGAGGGCTGTTGCTGTTCAGATGTTGATTATATTCAAGACAGAGATTGGTAGATTTTTGGACTCAAGGGGAATAGGGATATGGGGATTGGGTGGGAAAGTGGAGTTCAGGTCAAAGATCAGCCATGATCTTATTGAATGGTGGAGCAGGTTCGAGGTCATGAAGGATGCTACATAAATGCAAGTTCTTTCCTACCTTCCTTCTTTGTTCTCAGAGAGTTAGTAGAACATGGTTTGCTTAGTGGAATGGCTGTATTCCATTACATCAAAACGCCCTAATTACAGCATTGCTGGTGATGGGCCTGTTGTTACATGGCATGTTACAGGAGAGGTGTGACTAAACACACTACAAAATAAACCTAGATTGCGGAAAGCAAATGGGATTATTAGCAACAACAAAAGGTCCCCTTACCCGTCCCATTATACTTCAGGGACTAAAGAGTGTAATTATAATTTGAAAAAAAGTATTTAATTAGCTTGTTTGTTGCAGAGATTTTTTTTTTTTTAAAGTGCAAATGCTCAAACAGGGCAGTGTCATAACAACCGACAGCCCACAATGCACTGCACGGACACAGGTCGCTGGCCCTTTGCCAACGAGCATTGTAAAGGAGAAGAGCGTCCTCAAACTCTCTCAGACATCCCTTTGATTGCCTGTTTCAACAAATCCACTTTGTTCCTGTCTCAATTGTTGGAATCGGATTTTCCGTGCCCCGCCCCTCCTCTCTTGGGTGAAAGCAGATACCTCAAATCGGAAGTACCTGGCCACCAATTCTAACAAAACTCATTTTCCTTTCAAAAGGCCTCCGCCCAGCTTCTTTTGGAGACCAGACAGGAATTATTGCTGTTAAAGAGGCATCAGTCGAGACAGAAAAACCGAGTCAGTGCTGGGTGCGTGTATGTGATGGGTCCCAGATGAACAAGACACCCTCTGCTACTGCTACTTCGTTGTGGAATGATGCATTGCGCACTGCCTGCTATAAGGATACCTGTCATTGTAGAACAGGGTGTCATATCTCTGCTACCCTTGTCCTAACTTGCAACAAGCTCGACCCACCCATCACCCCCTGCGCTCACTGACCTACATTGGCTCCCAGTCCGGTAGCGCCTCGATTTCAAAATTCTCTCACTCATTTCCAAATCTCTCCACGGCCTCGCCCACTCCCTATCTCTGCAAACTCCTCCAGCCCCACAACCTCCAAGATCTCTGCGTTCCTCCAATTCTGGCCAATTGTGAATCCCCGATTTTAATCGTTCCACCTTTGATGGCCGTGCCTTCAGCTGCACAGGCACTAAGCTCTGGAACTCCCTCCCTTAAACCTCCCCGCCTCTGCCCCTCTCTTCTCCTTTAAGATGCTCCTTAAAACCTACCTCTTTGACCAAGGTGTCCTAATATCCTCCTTATGTGCCTCGCCGCCTTACTCCTGCCCCCGCCCCCACACTCGGCCCAACTGGTCTATGCACCACACTAGCCTCCTCCCGCCCCTCTACATCGCCCCCTATCAGCATATTATTTTATTCCCTTCTTCCTTACATATTTTAAGTTGGAAACAATAAACCAAGTGCCCCCATATTAAAGGGGCACTAAAACCGACAAATTAACCAATAAAATGTTTTATTTTTTAAACGATATTAACGGTCAAATTAAAATTTGGTTGCCGGGGGTGATGATGCACTCCAGTCCCTCCGGCGCCCACCTCTCACGGAAGGCTGCGAGCGTACCGGTGGACACGGCGTGCTCCATCTCCAGGTGTTATGGACATGCCCCAGACGCAAATAAAGAAATCCAAGTGGATTGGAGCCCACAGGCCGGACGGTACATTGAATTATAACGATGGGTGTTTTTTTAAATAATTTCTTCACGGGATGTGGGCGTCGCTGGCAAGGCCAGCATTTATTGCCCATTCCTATTTGCCCTCGAGAAGGTGGTGGCGAGCCACCTTTTTGACAACGGACTGTCTCGCTCGGCCATTTCAGAGGGGCAGTTAAGAGTCAACCACATTACTGTGGGTCTGGAGTCACATATAGGCCAGACCGGGTCAGGACGGCAGATTTCCTCCCCTAAAGGATATGAGTGAACCAGATGGGTTTTTACGACAATCCAGTCGTTTCATGGCTAGCTTTTTAAATCCAGATTTATTTAATTAACTGAATCTAAATTCCCCAGATACCGTGGTGGGGTCTGAACACCTGTCTCCTTCCAGGATGATTAGTCCAGGCCTCTGGATTACTAGTCCAGTAACATAACCACTATGCTACCTTGTCTCCCATCATATTACTCTGATGTGGGACCATGTTTAAGGTGGCCGGTTTCTTTAAGAGGAGGACGTTGACTGGCTTCAAGCAAACTCTGGCCGAGATAACTCAGTCCCATTGTTGTCTCATCTGGCCGACATTACAGACTGGAGCGTGCTTGTGAATTCCAGACGGCAGCTCGGAGGTGCCCAGTCGATTGAGGCAGCTTTAAGGCAGTGATGTCCACATGTGCCATTGTACTGAATATTAAGCAATCCCATGTGGCGGGTTTGGGTCCAATGCCCCAGTTAACAGACCCCATCTGTTAAACCGATTGTAAAACCGACCCAGACCCGCTTGGATCCTGGCAGGTGGGTGAAGTTAAAGCAGACCGCCTGAAGCCGATCAATCCGTGAGCACATAAAACTAGGTCGACACTCCAGTGCAGTGCTGAGGGAGTGCTGCACTGCCAGAGGTGCCTGGATATGAGCTTCAATAAGACTCAAGACTCCAGATTACAGGATGCAGAAAGAAATGGAAAAACATTAGAGAAACAACTGGTTTCTGTTCTGGAATGAATAAAAGAAAATGCTTGGGATCGAGCTGGGAGGGAAGTCTTCACTGGAGAGGAGGGGGATTGGTCTGCGGTGTGCAGCTGTTGGTGGGGGAGGAGTGAAGCCAGTGAGCGTGGTGCGATAGCTCTGTTCAACACCAGTGTGAATGCATGGTGTCAGCTGTGGCTCAGTGGGTAGCACTCTTGCCTCTAAGTCAAAAGGTTGTGGGTTCAAGTCCCACTCCAACGATCTGAGCACATAAATCTCGGCTGACACTCCAGTGCAGTGCTGAGAGAGTGCTGCACTGTCGGAGGTACCATCTTTCGGATGAGATGTTAAACCGAGGCCCCGTCTGCTCTCAGGTAAAAGATCCCATGGCACTATTTCGAAGAAGAGCAGGGGAGTTATCACTGGTGTCCTGGGGCCAATATTTATCCCTCAATCACAGATTATCTGGTCATTGTCATTTGTGGGAGCTTGCTGTGTGTAAACTGACTGCCGCATTTCTCACATTACAACAGTGACGACACTTCAAAATGTACTTCATTGGCTGAAAGGCGCTACATAAATCCAAGTCTTCCTTGCTTTCTTTTTACACTGCCGGATTACATCACTGGACCCACACATACCACAATTACTGCTCCATCCCGTTCCCTCTGCACTAACGCATCAAAAATCAGCAAACAGAATGCGACTGGGAGCTGTTGCAGCCCAGCCTGTTAATTAGCAATTTACTTTTAAGACAAATTTGAAAATGTATTTTCACCTCCGCCGCCCTCTTGCTGTTGGATTTATTTTCTATTAATTTAAAACTTTCCAACAACAATCCTGAACTCGCCTTTAACCACTTCATACCCTCGCACCCTTGTTCTGCTTTAACACGCGGTATTAACTTTTTCTATTCCACAATTTGTATCTTGGGTACCTCTGGAAGCCAACGTCTGATTTTTGGTTCCGAAGCCCGAGGTTGCAGCATCTGTACAATTAACGGAATGCATCATTGCAGAAGTTGATTTGCAATAATTGAATAAACGGCTTCATGTCATAAGAAAAGAACTTCTCAGGGACTGGAGCACAAAATACAGGCTGATACTCCAGTGCAGTGCTGAGGGAGCGCTGCACTGTCGGAGGTGCCGTCTTTTGTTAAACCGAGGCCCCGTCTGTTCTCTCAGTTGGATCCCATGACGCTATTTTGAAGAAGAACAGTGGAGTTCTCCCCGGTGTCCTGGCCAATATTTATCCCTCAATTTCATATCACTAAAACATGATCTGGTCATTGTCACATTGCTTTTTGTGGGAGCTTGCTGTGTGCAAGTTGGCTGCCACATTTCTGACATTACAACAGTGACAACACTCCAAAAAGTACTTCATAGGCTGTAAAGTGCTTTGAGACGCCCGGTAGAAATCCAAGTCTTTTTTCCATTTCTCCAATTCAACGGCAAATACACCTCGTGCACTACCCCCACTCCCTTCGTCCCACTATTCATGGCCGAGACATCAGCTGTCTTGGCCCCAAGCTCTGGAATTTCCTCCCTAAACGTCTCCGCCTACAAAACCCTCCTTAAAGCCCAGTTCTCTAACCAAGATTTTGCTCGCCTGCCCACATCAATTATGGCCCATCTCCAGCATAGCCTCAATGTTGATTTGTCTCTAATATACACAACATCGAGCCAAAATAAATCACAGAATGTACAGCACAGAAGCAGGCCATTCGGCCCAACAGGTCCACACAGCCTCTTCCCACCCTATAAACATATCCTTCTATTCTTTTCTCCCTCATGTGTTTATTCAGCTTCCCCTTAAATGCATCTGTGCTATTCGCCTAAATCACACCCTGTGGTAGTGAGTTCCACATTCTCACCACTCTCTGGGTAACAAGTTTCTCCCGAATTCCCTATTGGATTTATTAGTGACCATCTTATATTTATGAGCTCAAATTTTGGACTCTCCCACAAGTGGAAACACCTTCTCGATACCTACCCTATCAAACCCCTTCACAGAACTCGATTAAGTCACCTCTCAGTTTTCCCTTTTGTGAAGCAACCTATTCAATCTTTCCAAATGGACTACCCCATCAGACCCTTCCATAATCTTAAAAACCTCTATCAGCTCACTCCCTCAGTCTTTCCTTTTCTACAGGAAAGAGCCCCAGTCTGTTTAGCCTCTCTCGATAGGTATAACCTCGGTTCTGCTATCATCCTGGTGTATCTCATCAGCTCTTTCTCCAGTGCCTCTTCCTCCTTTTTATAATATGGAGACCAGACCTGTGCACAGTACGCCAAATGTGCTTTCAAGAACAACTCGTATTTATATAGCACCTTTAATATAGTGAAACGTCCCAAGGTGTTTTACAGGAGCATTGAAATACAAAATTTGACACCAAGCCGCACAAGGAGAAATTAGGGCAGGTGACCAAAAGGTTGGTCAAAGAGGTAGGTTTTAAGGAGCATCTTGAAGGAGGAAAGAGAGGTGGAGAGGTTTAGGCAGGGAGTTCCAGAGCTTGGGTCCTAGGCAACAGAAGGCACGGCCACCAATGGTTGAGCGATTATAATCAGGGATGCTCAGGGGGACAAAATTAGAGGACGCAGACATCTTGGGGGGGTTGTGAGGTTGGAGGAGATTACAGAGATAGAGGGGGGCGAGGCCATGAAGGGATTTGAAAACAAGGATGAGAATTTTGAAATTGAGGCGTTGCTTAACTGGGAGGTAATGTCGGTCTGGGTTGATGGGTGAGCGGGACTTGATCAGAGTTAGGACACGGGCAGCTGAGTTTTGAAATCACCTCTAGTTTACGTAGGGTAGAATGTGGGAGGCCAACCAGGAGTGTGTTGGAATAGTCAAGTCTAGAGATAACAAAGGCATGGATGAGGGCTTCACCAGCGGATGAGCTGAGGCAAGGGCAGAGACGGGCGATGTCACGGAGGTGGAAATAGGCGGTTTTAGTTATGCTGCAGATGTGGTCGTAGGGCTCATTTCAGGGTCAAATATGACACCAAAGTTGCGAACAGTGTGGTTCAGCCTCAGACGGAAGTTGGGGAGAGGGATGGAGTCAGTGGCTAGGGAGCGGGAGTTTGTGACGTCCAATGGAAGGACTGCAATTTAATTTCTTCCAGGAAGTAGTAACACGGTTCCTGCAGTGTTGCTTGCTACAGCTCTGGCCTGAACATATTCCACCTGAACATATTCCATCAATCAGTTCAGTCTCCTGCAGTGTCATTAACTCTTGAAGGGGGCGCTGTTGCCCTTTGCTGCCCTCCTGTTCCAATACCGAGAGAAGCCAAAGCAGAAAAATTGAGGATTGATTCTCTTGTTTTGAGACGTCACTCGGGAAGCATTACACGCTGCAATTTTACACCACTTGCGCAAGTGTTTTAATCCCCAAGATCTGGGCCCCCACGCGGGCTCGTGATGCAACACGTGTTGCATCCCCAAGCTGTGCAGGAGCATCCGGAAGGTTCCAGGTTCCAGCCGTGTCCAGACTAGCCGTCTTAGGGAGAGATGTTATACCAAGGTCCTGTCTGGTGTCTATAAAAGATCCCACGGCCGCTATTTCGAGGAAGAGTTCTTCCCGTATCCGGGCCAATATTCATCCAACAACAACAACAACAACTTGTATTTATATAGTGCCTTTAATGTACTGAAATGTCCCAAGGTGCTTCACAGGAGTATTGTGATAATAATAATTTTGACACCGAGCCATGCAAGTAGAAATTAGTGCAGATGACCAAAAGCTTGGTCAAAGAGGTAGGTTTTAATGTGCATCTTGAAGGAGGAAAGAGAGGTTTAGGGAGCTCCAGAGCTTGGGGCCTGGGCAACAGAAGGCACGGCTACCAATGGTTGGTTGATTATAAATCAGGGCTGCGCGAGGGCAGAATTAGAGGAGCGCAGACCTCTTGGGGGGTCGTGGGGCTGGAGGAGATTACAGAGATAGGGAGCAATGAGGCCAAGGGGGGGATTGAAAACAAGGATGAGAATTTTGAAATTGAGCCGTTGCTTAATGGGAAGTCAATGTAGGTCAGTGAGCGCAGGAGTGATGGTGACTTAAAAAAAAATACCCACAGATTATCTGGTCATTTATCTCAATGCTGTTTTGTGGGAGCTTGCTGTGTGCAAATCGGCTGCTGCTTTTTCCTCATCATAGGCAGTGCCTCGGAATCGAGGAAGACTAGCTTCCACTCCCAAAGTGAGTTCTTTGATGGCTGAACAGTCCGATACGAGAGCCAAAGACCCTGTCACAGGTGGGACAGACATTCATCGAGGGAAGGGGGGTCGGTGGGGCTGGTTTGCCGCGTGCTCCTTCCGTTGCCTGCGCCTGGCCTCTTCATGTTCTTCGCATTGAGACTCGAAGAGCTCAACGCCCTCCCAGATGTACTTTCTCCACCTCGGGCGGTCTGCGGCCAGGGTCTCCCAGGGGTCAGTGGTGATGTTGCAGTTTACCAGGGAGGCTTTGAGGGTGTCCTTTTTGATGTTTCCGCTGCCCACCTTTGGCTCATTTACCATGAAGGAGCTCTGCATAAAGCATTTGCTTAGGGAGTCTCGTATCTGGCATGCGAACTATGTGGCCTGCCCAGCGAAGCTGATCAAGTGTGGTCAGTGCTTCAATACTGGGATGTTAGCCTGGTCGAGGACACTGATGTTGGTGCGCCTGTCCTCCCAGGAGATTTGCAGGATCTTGTGGAGACATCGTTGGTGATCTATCTCCAGCAACTTGAGGTGCCTTCTATACGTCGTCCATGCCTCAGATCCATACAGGAGGGCGGATATTACTACAGCCCTGTAGACCATGAGCTTGGTGGTAGTTTTGAGGGCCAGGTCTTCAAACACTCTTTTCCTCAGACGGCTGAAGGCTGCACTGGCGCACTGGAGGCGATGATGAATCTCCGCATCAATGTCTGCCTTTGTTGATAAGAGGCTCCCGAGATATGGGAAATGGTCCACGTTGTCCAGGGCCGCGCCGTGGATCTTGATGATTGCAGTGCTGAGCGGCGATGAAAGGAGAACCTTTGTCTTACGGATGTTAAGCGTAAGGCCTATGCTTTCATATGCCTCAGTAAATACATTGACTATAACCTGGAATTCAGCCTCAATGTGCGCAGACGCAGGCATCGTCCGCATACTGCAGCTCAACGGCAGAGGTTGGGGTGATCTTGGACCTGGCCTGGAGGCGGTGTAGGTTAAACAACTTCCCACTGGTTCTGTAGTTTAGTTCCACTCCAGCGGGGAGCTTATTGATTGTGAGGTGGAGCATGGCGGCGAGGAAGATTGAGAAGAGGGTTGGAGCGATGACGCAGCCCTGTTGGACCCCGGTCCGGACGTGGATCGAGTCTATAATGGATCCGTTGGTAAGGATCACGGCCTGCATGTCATCGTGAAGCACGCGAAGGATGTTGACAAACTTTTGGGGGCATCCGAAACGGAGGAGGAAGCTCCATAGACCCTCATGGTTGACAGCGTCAAAGGCCTTTGTAAGATCGAAGGCGGCCATGTATCAGGGCTGGCGCTGCTCCCTGCATTTTACCTGCAATTGTCGCGCTGCAAAGATCATGTCTGTTGTGCCCCGTAGGGGACGAAATCCGCACTGTGATTCCGGGAGGAGCTCCTCGGCCACAGGGAGTAGACGATTGAGGAGAACTCGAACGACAACTTTCCCAGTGGCTAATAGCAGGGAGATTTCCCCTGTAGTTGTCGCAGTCGGACTTGTCCCCTTTTTAAAAAAGTCACAATCACTGCATCTCAGATCTCCCGGCATGCTCTCCTCCCTCCAGATGAGAGAGATGAGGTCATGTATCCGCGCCAACAGCGCCTCTCCGCCATACTTTAGCGCCTCAGCAGGGATTTTATCTGCACCCATAGCCTTGTTATTCTTGAGCTGTTTTATGGCTTTGCCTTCCTCGTGCAACTTTCGAGTTTCACCGAGTTGGTGGCGGGTTGCGTGCTGTGGATTGGAGTCGCGAACACTTGAGTCAAAGGCAGAGTCTCGATTGGGGAGATCTTCAAAGTGCTCCTTCCAGAGGGCCCAGACAGCCTCGGGTCCTTGAGTGTTTCCCGTTCTTGGCCAGGAGTGGGGTGGGACCTTGGGAGTTTGGACCGTAGGTGGCCTCGACTGCAGTGAAGAATCCTCGCATATCGTGGCTGTCGGCCAGTTGTTGTATCTCCTGTGCTTTCTCCATCCACCACCTGTTCTTTAGGTCCCGGGTTTTTTGTTGGACCTGAGCCATGAGCCATCTGCAATGTTGTTTTGCAGCTCCAGAGTTGGGTTGTTGCTTGAGGCTCAGAAATGCTTTGCTCTTGCAAACTATTAGTTCTGCGATCTCCTGATCGTTTTCATCAAACCAGTCCTGATGTTTCCTGGTTGAGTGACCAAGTGTCTCTTCACAGGCACTGGGTAGACTAAGCGCCATTTTTCCTGCATTACAACAGTGACAACATTTCAAAGGGTATCTCATTGGCTGTGAAGCGTTTGGGAGGTCCCCGATGTGGTGCAAGGTGTTGCATAAATACCAGGGTTTCATTTCATAAGATGATGGCGACCTCAAAGCAAGAGAATGGCAGCAAACATATAAAGAGGAGAACCCCAGGTAGCAGGCAGTGGTAGGGAAAGCACAAGCAGTGGAATAAGATTCCAACCATAGGCGCTGAAGAAACAAAGTCGAACAAATTTGGGCAGAAAATTGCCTGGGGCCTGAAGGCTGAACAGAAGTGGCAGGGGTGACAAGTGAGTGGGACTTGGTGAGAGTTAGGACACTGGTCAGCAGAGTTTTGGATGACTTCAAGTTTACGTAGGGTAGAAAGAGAGGGGCCGGCCAGGAGCGTGTTGGAATAATCAAGTCTAGAAAAGAAAGACTTGCATTTATATAGTGCTTTTCAAAGCACTTTACAGCCAATCAAATACTTCTGGAGTGTAGTCACTGTTGTAATGTCGGAAATGCGGCAGCCAATTTGCGCATAGCAAGCTCCCACAAACAGCAATGTGATAATGATCAGCTAATGTTTTTTTTTTAAATGTTATGTTGATTGAGGGATAAATATTGGCCTGGGACACAGTGGATAACACCCCTGCGCTTCTTCGAAATAGTGCCATGGGACCTTCTACATCCACTTGAGGGGGCAGACGGGGCCTCTGTTAAACATCTCATCCGAAAGACGGCACCTCTGACAGTGTAGCACACTCCCTTCGCACTGCACTGGAGTGTCAGCCATCACTCTCCTGCACCAGCAAGTGCTGTACCTTGAAATGGTGTGCTCCACGCTGTTCCTCCTTTCAGGCCCCGACCTGTTGCTGATGGTCCTCACAGGTTGGGGCCGCCTCGCTGACTGCCGGCTCCATGCAGCTCCTCCTTTAGGACCTTCAAGGTACAACGCGAGCTGGTGCAGGAAAGAGACGACTGTGAAGAGAGTGACTGGATTGGACCTCACCAAAATCCAGGTCACTGATTGGAGTGTGGGCAGGTACATCAGGAGCGGCGAGGTCGGGTCGAAGGAGCAGTGAGGTCAGGGCGAAGGAGTGGCGAGAGATTGTGGAGCGACGTGATCGGGGCCCAGGAGAGGCTTGAGTCCGGGGCCCAGGGTCAGCACAGGCCAACCCACACTGTGATGTGTGCACACACTTGGAGGCAGCAGCGTACCCAGAAATCGGCACGGTCCCAGCCTGCAAGACCATCAGCAGGCTGGGGCCATTGGAGGGAGCAGCGCGTGCTGCTGCAGGAGGGCAACGGCAGCGAAGCCAGGTCGCTGATTGCAGTGCGGGCAGGCACAGCAGGAGGGGCGAAGGAGCAGCAAGAGTTTGTAGAGGGAAGTGACCAAGGCCCAGGAGAGGCGTGAGTTTGGGACTCAGAAGTGGCGAGGGCCCAGGGGCAGCACAGGCCAGCCCACACTGCGATATGTGTGCGCACTAGGTCCGTGCAGCAGAGCTGGTCTCCAGTCATCTTGGCTAATCCTTGCCACTGGACCAAGACCTAGCTCTGTCAAGCCCGTGTGGTGGCTGGTGTGCAAAAGTTACTACACATTTAAAAAAATTCAACGCACAGGCATCTTCCACCTTCATTGAAACACCTGTGAACTCATCCTTTTTTGGCATGGAAGCAAGTCATCCTCGCTTCAAGGAACTGCCCATGATCATGATGATGATGATGATGATGATGGAGTGTCAGCCTAGAGTTTGTTTCGTGCTCAAATCCCTGGAGTGGGATTTGAACCCACAACCTTGTGACTCAGAGGCGAGTGTGCTGCCCACTGAGCAATGGCTGATACGAGAGGCAATAAAGATGATTTGCATTCCATGTTCAACCCCAGAACCTCAGTGAGTGAGTAGTTAATAGCAGAGACAGGCAGCTAGTGCTACTTTGGCAATATCACAAGAGCGGAACTTTCGAGCCGAGCGTTTTAATGGAGAGACCCAGGAACTGTCTGAATGTGAATGGTGCACTGTTACAGCAGTGATTTATACGCAGTGGTTAACCTTTCCGCCGCAGCGTTAAGGTGTTATTACAGCAGCATTAACGCTCTCCCATAATTACTAACCAGCAAGCAGACGTGATGAATTGATCAGAAATAAACAGAAATAATTTCAAAAGAAAAATACATGTATCCTGATGCATTTAAATTCCTGTTTTAAAAGCTCTCCGCCCGAGGGAGCATTCCTTTAAAAACGAGTCCTGTCATCATTGGGACCTGGAGAGTTTGCAGCTAGATGTTGTACACAAAAATGTAAGAAATAGGGGCAGGCTGTTCAGCCCCTCGAGTCTGCTCCACCATTCAATAAGATCATGGTTGATCTGATCTTGACCTCAGCTCCACTTCCCTGCCCGCTCCCCATAACCCCCGACTCCCTTACTGTTTAAAAATCTGTCCATCTCCACCTTAAATATACTCAATGACCCAGCCTCCAGAGCCCTCTGGGGTAGAAAATTCCACAGATTCAAACCCTCTGAAGAAATTTCTTCTCATCTCAGTCTTGAAAGGCTAACCCCTTATTCTGAGACTGTGACCCCTGGTTCTCGACTCTCCAGGCAGGGGAAACATCCTCCGAGCATCTACCCTGTCAAGCCCCTTAAGAATTTTATATGTTTCACTGAGGTAATAAATATATCAAGGAATAACTATTAGCCAGTACACTGGGGAGATTGCCCTTCCTCTTCTTCGAATAGTAGCCATGGGATCTTTTACATCCATCTGAGAGCATACAGGGCCTCGGTTTAATGTCACATCAGATAACGGCACCTCCAACAGTGCAGCACTCCCAAGAGTTTCAGCTAAGATTTTGTTCTGAAGTCCCTGGAGTGGGATTTGAAAACACGACCTTCTGACTCAGACGAAAGTGCTGCCCACTGAGCCACAGCTGACACCAGCATTCATTACTGCGCTCGCTGGCCTGTACGGGGGCAGTGATGAGTGGGCCACTGCAATTGGCTGTGAGGTGGGATGAGGGTGGGGTAAAGTCCAGCCATCAGCCAGAATGTCCGTCTCAGCGGACCCTACTGGACAGCTCGTGTACCCGCGCGACTGAGCATACACACTTTGGATGAGACAGGACTGGGGTCAGCTCCAGTACCGCCCGCGCCCCCCCCCCCCACCCCCTCACACGCACCGAGAGCGGATCCTCGGGTGAGTGGTCGGAGGCATCAAAACACTTCCCCTAACATAAGAACGAGGAGCAGGAGTAGGCCATTCGGCCCTTCGTGCCTGCACCACCATTCAATGAGATCATGGCTGAACATGCAACTTCAGTACCACATTCCTGCTTTCTCGCCATACCCCTTGATCCCCCTAGTAGTAAGGACTACATCTAACTCCTTTTTGAATATATTTAGTGAATTGGCCTCAACAACTTTCTGTGGTAGAGAATTCCACAGGTTCACCACTCTCTGGGTGAAGAAGTTTCTCCTCATCTCGGTCCTAAATGGCTTACCCCTTATCCTTAGACTGTGACCCCTGGTTCTGGACTTCCCCAACATTGGGAACATTCTTCCTGCATCTAACCTGTCTAAACCCGTCAGAATTTTAAACGTTTCTATGAGATCCCCTCTCATTCTTCTGAACTCCAGTGAATACAAGCCCAGTTGATCCAGTCTTTCTTGATATATCAGTCCCGCCATCCCGGGAATCAGTCTGGTGAACCTTCGCTGCACTACCTCAATAACAAGAATGTCCTTCCTCAAATTAGGAGACCAAAACTGTACACAATACTCCAGGTGTGGCCTCACTGCAGTAACACCTCCCTGCCCCTGTGCTCAAATCTCCTCACTATGAAGGCCAACATGCCATTTGCTTTCTTAACCGCCTGCTGTACCTGCATGCCAACCTTCAATGACTGATGTACCATGACACCCAGGTCTCGTTGCATCTCCCCTTTTCCTAGTCAGTCACCATTCAGATAATAGTCTGTCTCTCTGTTTTTACCACCAAAGTGCATAACCTCACATTTATCCACATTATACTTCATCTGCCATGCATTTGCCCACTCACCTAACCTATCCAAGTCACTCTGCAGCCTCTTAGCATCCTCCTCGCAGCTCACACTGCCACCCAACTTAGTGTCATCCGCAAATTTGGAGATACTACATTTAATCCCCTCATCTAAATCATTAATGTACAATGTAAACAGCTGGAGCCCCAGCACAGAACCTTGCGGTACCCCACTAGTCACTGCCTGCCATTCTGAAAAGTACCCATTTACTCCTACTCTTGGCTTCCTGTCTGCCAACAAGTTCTCAATCCATGTCAGCACCGATCCCATGTGCTTTAACTTTGCACATTAATCTCTTGTGTGGGACCTTGTCGAAAGCCTTCTGAAAGTCCAAATACACCACATCAACTGGCTCTCCCTTGTCCACTCTACTGGAAACATCCTCAAAAAATTCCAGAAGATTTGTCAAGCATGATTTCCCTTTCACAAATCCATGCTGACTTGGACCTATCATGTCACCTCTTTCCAAATGCGCTGCTATGACATCCTTAATAATTGATTCCATCATTTTACCCGCTACCGATGTCAGGCTGACCGGTCTATAATTCCCTGTTTTCTCTCTCCCTCCTTTTTTAAAAAGTGGGGTTACATTGGCTACCCTCCTCTCTATAGGAACTGATCCAGAGTCTATGGAATGTTAGAAAATGACTGTCAATGGATCCGCTATTTCCAAAGCCACCTCAAGTACTCTGGGATGCAGACCATCAGGCCCTGGGGATTTATCGGCCTTCAATCCCATCAATTTCCCCAACACAATTTCCCGACTAATAACGATTTCCTTCAGTTCCTCCTTCTTACTCGACCCTCTGACCCCTTTTATATCCGGAAGGTTGTTTGTGTCCTCCTTAGTGAATACCGAACCAAAGTACTTGTTCAATTGGTCTGCCATTTCTTTGTTCCCCGTTATGACTTCCCCTGATTCTGAATGCAGGGGACCTACGTTTGTCTTTACTAACCTTTTTCTCTTTACATACCTATAGAAACTTTTGCAATCCGCCTTAATGTTTCCTGCAAGCTTCCTCTCGTACTCTATTTTCCCTGCCCTAATCAAACCCTTTTGTCCTCCTCTGCTGAGTTCTAAATTTCTCCCAGTCCCCAGGTTCGTTGCTACTTCTGGCCAATTTGTATGGCACTTCCTTGGCTTTAATACTATCTCTGATTTCCCTTGATAGCCACGGTTGAGCCACCTTCCCTTTATTATTTTTACGCCAGACAGGGATGTACAATTGCTGAAGTTCATCCATGCAGTCTCTAAATATCTGCCATTGCCCATCCACTGTCAACCCCTTAAGTATCATTCGCCAATCTATCCTAGCCAATTCACGCTTCATACCTTCAAAGTTACCCTTCTTTAAGTTTTGGACCATGGTCTCTGAATTAACTGTTTCATTCTCCATCCTAATGTAGAATTCCACCATATTATGGTCACTCTTCCCCAAGGGGCCTCGCACAACGAGATTGCTAATTAATCCTCTCTCATTACACAACACCCAGTCTAAGATGGCCTCCCCCTGAGTTGGTTCCTCGACATATTGGTCTAGAAAACTATCCCTTATGCACTCCAGGAAATCCTCCTCCACCGTATTGCTTCCAGTTTGGTTAGCCCAATCTATATGCATATTAAAATCACCCATAACTGCTGCACCTTTATTGCATGCACCCCTAATTTCCTGTTTGATGACCTCCCCAGCATCACTACGACTGTTTGGAGGTCTGTACACAACTCCCACTAACGTTTTTTGCCCTTTGATGTTCTGCAGCTCTACCCATATAGATTCCACATCATCCAAGCTAATGTCCTTCCTAACAATTGCATTAATCTCCTCTTTAACCAGCAATGCTATCCCACCTCCTTTTCCTTTTATTCTATCCTTCCTAAATGTTGAATACCCCTGGATGTCGAGTTCCCAGCCCTGATCATCCTGGAGCCACGTCTCTGTAATCCCAATCACATCATATCTGTTAACATCTACTTGCACCGTTAATTCATCCACCTTATTACGGATACTCCTTGCATTAAGACACAAAGCCTTCAGGCTTGTTTTTTTAAACACCCTTGTCCTTTTAGAATTATGATGTAGTGTGGCCCTTTTTGTTTCTTGCCTTTGTTTACTCGGCCTTCCACTATTGCTTTTTAACCATCGGTTTCTGACTCCATATTACTTTGCCCTGTCTCGCTGCATAGGTTCCCATCCCCCTGCCATATTAGCTTAAACACTCCCAAACTGCATTATCCCTCGATTCCCTCAATATCCAAAATTCTATTGATCTGTGTCTTGAATATACTGAACAACTGATCCTCCACAGCCCTCTGAGATAGAGAATCCCAAAGAATCACCACCCTCTGAGTGAAGACATTTCTCCTCATCTCAGTCCTAAATGGCCGACCCCTTATTCTGAGACTGTGACCCCTGGTTCTAACCGCACCCCAATGTGAGTCATTGTCTTCAGTAAAGGATGGGGTGGATCGTGGAGGTGAGGGTGTGAGGAGGAGGAGGAACTATGAAAAGCCCAATGTTCTTGTAAGGCGACAACACCTCTGGTCTTTCAATTGTTACGAGTTGTGCTACAATTCTGTAACCAATAAAACACCCTTTTTAAGGAACATGACAGAAGACTCGCTCAGGAACGATTCCCCAGGTAACTGCAACCAACTCTCGACGGGAAATATTGCATCTTAGTGCTATCTTGTGACTGCGATATGTGCACGCACTAGGTCCGTGCAGCAGAGCAGGTCTCCAAACGTCTTGGTTAACCCTTGCTACTGGACCAAGGCCTAGCTCTGTCAAGCCTGTGTGGTGGCTGGTGTGCAACGGTCACCACACATTAAAAAAAAAAATCCAAGCACAGGCATCTTCCACCCTTCAAGACTTAGTTCGGACCTGGAATTTTAGGTCCATCATTGAAACACGTGAACTTTTTGGCGTGGGAGCAAGTCATCCTCGATTCGAGGGACTGCCTATGATGATGATGATGATCATACTTTTAAATGTATTCCAAAGAACATTCTGTCTTCCTGGATCTCAGCCCACTGCAGTCGGCCCTGTAATTAAGTGATGACATGGTGAAATCTCCTCCTCATTTATCACAAGAGCAGAATGATGCGGCGTGCTGGATATTGAGCACCGAGGCTCGTAATCGCACTGAGCAGGCCTCTACCCCGGTGACCGGGCCTCTGCCGGACCGAGGCAACTGCTCATGAGTGCAGAGCAGGCTTGGTCCCTTGTGCGGAAACGTTGCCATGGATCTCTTGAGATTTCCCTCTCTCAATGTTTCCGGAGAAGATACAAGAAAAGGACTTCTTTGGCAGCGTATCCCAAACCGCGACCCCTACCACCTAGAAGGACAAGGGCAGCAGGCGCATGGGAACACCACTGCCTCCAAGTTCCCCTCCCAGTCTCACACCATCCTGACTTGGAACTATATCGGCCGTTCCTTCATCGTCGCTGGGTCAAATCCTGGAACTCCCTCCCTAACAGCACTGTGGGAGCACCTTCACCACACGGACTGCAGCGGTTCAAGAAGGCAGCTCACCACCACCTTCTCAAGCACAATTAGGGATGGGCAATAAATGCCTACATTACAACAGTGACTACACTCCAAAAGTACTTCATTGGCTGTACAAGTGCTTTGAGACGTCCAGTGGTTGTGAAAGATGCTAAATAAATGAAAGCCACATAGAGATATAGGGCAGATGACCAAAAGCTTGGTTAGAGATGTAGGTTTTAAAGGAGCTTCTTAAAGTAAGAGAGAGAGGCGGAGAGGTTTAGGGAGGGAGTTCCAGAGCTCCCAGGCAGCTGAAAGCATGGCCGCCAATGGTGGTGTGTTGAAAGTCGGGGATGGTCAAGAGGCCAGAATTGAAGGAGTGCAGAGATCCCGGAGGGTTGGAGGGCTGGAGGAGGTTCAACACTTGTCTACCCAATTGTTAACAAATGGTTAACGGTTTGATTGCCTCCTTACAGGGAATGAATGGCCAGTTCTTCAAAAAGGAAAAAGAGGCTTAAAACCACAATTTTCCTCGGGGCTCTAAGCTCTCCATTTCACATTGTTCCTGATATCGACCAGACGCCAATCAGGGCTCACAAGAAACCAGCTCTGGCACCGCCCGCCCGCCTTCCATAGTGTTGCTGGGAAGAGACTGTAAACCACAACTGGCTGAGAGCTTTATTAACCCCTTGTGGACTGATGTTTTGTTTACTGTCTTCCAGTCCTCTGCTGGTTTCGGTAGCCTCTGGCCTCTTCCTCCTCTACATCTTGCTGCAACTATATCCGCCACAGGGATTCAGCTTGGGCGCGTTAGGTTATTCAACCTGTTATTTTCCACCTTCAAAACTGGTGTTCTTCAGAGTGGCTCACCACAACTCGGACCTATAATGGGCCGATACTCTCTGGAGTTTAGAAGAATGAGAAGTGATCTCATTGAAACATACAAGATTTTGAGGGGGATTGACAGGGTAGATGCTGAGAGGATGTTTCCCCTGGATGGAGAATCTAGAACGAGGGAGAACAGTCTGAGGATAAGGGGGCAGCCATTTAAGACTGAGATGAGGAAGAATTTCTTCACTCAGACCCTGAGGGCTTTGAATGCAGAGTCTCTGAATATATTCAAGGCTGAAATCGCTAGATTTTTGTATTCTAGGGGAATCAAGGGATATGGGGATCGGGTGGGAAAGTGGAGTTGAGGTCGATGATCAGCCATGATCTTATTGAATGGCAGAGCTAGCACAAGGGGCTGAATGGCCTACTCCTGCTCCTATTTCTTATGTTCTTATGTTCTTATGTAGGACAGTATTGTTAAGCCTGGGCATGCTGTCCCCTACACCGAGAATAAGGACAGAGATTTCAGTTGGCAGGGGACCCGGCCTGCTTGTGGAAACACCAGTGCTGGGAGGAACTCGGCACTGT
The DNA here is from genome assembly GCF_044704955.1 of Pristiophorus japonicus. Taxonomy (NCBI): domain Eukaryota; kingdom Metazoa; phylum Chordata; class Chondrichthyes; family Pristiophoridae; genus Pristiophorus; species Pristiophorus japonicus. The sequence goes on along the minus strand of NC_091988.1, from coordinate 77,709,905 downwards.
AACTGTGGTGCCTCGCTCAGTCCCAGCGGCCAATCTTACCCTTTGTTCAATTAAGATCCGAGGGTTTCTTAAAGGGGAACTGACAGAATTAAGTACAGACCAGCAATGACCATATTAGCATTGATAAAACAAGAGAGGGCAAGACAGACAGAGGGAGAGGGGGAGAGGGGGAGGGCGAATCAGACAGAGAGAGAGAGGGAGGGCAAGACAGACAGACAGACAGACAGACAGAGAGAGGGAGGGCGAGACAAGACAGACAGAGGGAGGGAGGGAGGGAGGGCGAGACAGACAGACAGAGGGAGGGAAGGCGAGACACACAGAGGGAGGGTGAGACAGAGAGAGAGAGGGCAAGACAGACAGACAGAGAGGGCGAGACAGACAGACAGAGGGAGGGAGAGAGGGAGGGCGAGTCAGACAGAGAGAGGGAGGGCAAGACAGACAGACAGACAGAGAGAGGGAGGGAGGGCAAGACAAGACAGAGAGAGGGAGGGATGGAGGGCGAGACAGACAGACAGAGGGAGGGAGGGAGGGAGGGAGGGCGAGACACACAGACAGACAGAGGGAGGGTGAGACAGACAGAGAGAGAGGGAGGGCAAGACAGACAGACAGAGGGCAAGACATCCAGACAGAGGGAGGGAGAGAGGGAGGGCGAGACAGACAGACAGAGAGAGAGAGGGAGGGCGAGACAGACAGACAGAGGGAGGGAGAGACAGAGAGAGAGAGAGAGAGAGAGAGAGAAAGGAATAAGTGGGGGAGGGGGAGAAAATACAAAACAAGCCAGAAGGGGAAGAGAGGAAGAGAGAAAGAGAGAGAGAGAGAGAGAGAGAGAGAGAGCGCAGGTGTATTGGGAGGCTGAAGATGAGAGAAACATCATTTATCAGAGGGCAAGCTGCCTTGTCTGCTGTCGGAGTACACGACACGAGAGGCCAAGCAGATATGAAAAGTTGGTCAAAGTCAATTCAACATTCCAACACACGAGTTGACAGCACGTACCGAGAACGAGGCTGCGCTTCACAGTCCGGGGCCCAAAGTATTCCTGAGTAACAGCCTGCGCAAGCTGCCAAAAAAAGTTCATACTTAGTGCATGTTAAAGTCTTGAAACCCACAGAGAATTCCTTTGAAAAAAAAACAATGTTCAGAGAGTTCAAAGGCATTTGAATGAACTTGTAACTTCACCCCGGCAGGCCTGCATAGGTCACCTAAACAAGGGGGGGGGGGGGGGGGGCCCTGCGGTCATGGAGACCAATCTTCTACGGCAACTGCCTCAGGACAGATCTCGGGTCAGGGACACCTCCGCCCTCCCCCTCGCGGAAGGAATGCTCTTGCTGGCACTGACCCTAGGCCGCTGCGCTCACAGGCCCACCTGGCTAGACACAAGATTAATGACATTTCCCCCCTCCACTCCCACTCATCATTGATTGCTGCGGGCCAACAACAATCTTGTGGCCTCCACATTCATCACGCTCCACTGCTCGATTGGGAATGGGCTATTTATTCGCAAGCCCGCCTGGCAAATTACTGGTTACCTGTTCTCAATCTTGGCATATTTGTTCAATAGCCACAATTTATTTGACCTTTCCCTCATGGCCCAAAGTGCTTTCCTGCTGTACGATTAACAGGCGCGCTAAAAAAAACAGAAGAGGGCCATAACCCTGTAAATCAATCGAGCTATTGCTTGCCAGCAAATTAATCCCTTCTTGAGCAAAGACCCTGGGTATATCTCTACTACCACCACCCTCCCTCGCCCAGAACTACACACAAAATGGGAGCAGGAGTAGGCCCTATGGCCTCCAAGCGTGCTCCGCCATTCAAGATCATGGCTGATCATCAACCTTAAATCCATTTCCCTGCCCAATTCCCATATCCCTCTATTCTCCTAGACTCCAGAAATCTATCGATCTCAGCCTTGAATATACTCAGAGACTCAGCATCCACAGCCCTCCGGGGCAGAGAATTCCAAAGATTCACAACCCTCGGTGAAGAAATTCCTCCTCATCTCAGTCTTAAATGGCCGACCCCTTATCCTGAGACAGTGACCCCTGGTTCTTGATTCTCCAGCCAGGGGAAACAGCCTCTCAGCATCTACCCTGTCAATCCCCCTTAGAATCTTGTATGTTTCAATGAGACTCCAGGGTAATCGAGAGATATGGAGATTGGGCAGGTAAGTGTTGAGTTCGAAGATCAGCCATGGTCTTATTGAATGGCAGAGCAGGCTCGAGGGGCCGGAGGGCCTACTCCTACTCCTATTTCTCATGTTCTCATGCAAGGAAAGAACCCCAAGCCTGTTCAGTCTGTCCTGATGGGTTTCTAACACCTCTCTGCGGATTATTTGCTCAGTTCCACGAAAGGCTTTATTGAGGGGATCCCCGGAGCTCGGCTCGATTGGGAGACCGCGGCTCTGACTAATCCCCTTCCCTTTGTGCCCACAGGGCTGGAGATCCCAGAAGCTCTTCCATCTCCAGGCAGCAGTTGGTGCAATCATTGACAGTTAAGTCCACTGTTATCCATCTTAAGCATACAGTAAAGGGACGATTCCACACCTCACCAGCAGGAAAGCCCGATAAGTTATTGGATAACCCTGTTGCCATGCGTTATGCATCTTTGTTGCTGGCCAGGATCTTTTTGTCCTCTCCCTCAGATGGAGCTAGGCCCCATTTATAAACTCCAATGAATTATCTTTTTCAGGCAAGTACCCAGACAGCCCAGGTGCTCAGCTCGTGGGCCCAGGCACCCAGTTGTTGAGAATACAGGACAACATATCTTTACCAGTCCCTAGGGTAATGGTCACGAGAGCAACAGTTAATTAATTATTGGTGGGGGGGTGGGGGGGTGGGGGGATATGTTTGGTCCTCCTTCCCTCATGGGAAAGAGAAGGGGGCTTGAAAGCTTCAAATAAGATCCTGTCTAAGTACTTATACCAAACAGATTTGCTTCATAGAAAAATACAGACAACACTCGGTCCACATGATCTCCTGGGTTAGTTTTGATCGCCTGAGGGGGACGAAGAGGAATTTTCCAGAGTATTTTGTCCAAGTATCAGCTGTGGCTCAGTGGGTAGCACTCTCCGCCTCAGAGTCAGAAGGTTCTGGGTTCTGAGTAGAAAAATCTAGGCTGATACTCCAGCTGATGAGACGTTAAACCAAGGCCCTGTTTGCTCTCTCAGGCGGATGCAAAAAGATCCCATGGCACGATCCCAGAGCGGCGAGTTATCCCTGGTGTCCTGGGGCCAATATTTATCCCTCAATCAACATCACTAAAACCGATTATCTGGATCACATTGCTGATTGTGATCCCCACATTACAACAGTGAAGGAGAGCGAGAGAGAGGGGGGGCGACGCGGCCAGAGAGGAGTGGGGGGGGAGGGGGGAACGGCCAAAGGGTGGGGGGGGGGTTGATGGGCAGAGAGAGCGAGAGCAAGAAAAGCAGGAGATGTAACGCAACTTCCACACACAGACAATCTGTTTACGCTTCCAGAAGTGCAATCATTTATTTGTCCCAGTTTACAAATGAAATGAAATGTTTAATGAAGAGGTTTTCAACCCTCTAGCGCTGAACTAAAAATTCACACAGTTCTGATTTTTTTTGTTTTAAAAATAAATATAGATACAGCTGCTTTACACAATTTGCCCTTGTTCTTGGGGGACAGATTTGTCATATGAATTCTTCAAATTTATTTGCAAACCTTCGCTTCTGGAGGGTCCAATTATCCATTGGAGGAGCTGGACGTTCAGGGAACAGAACGTATCTCATTTCGCCTCCAAGTGCAGCCCCACTGAAGGTTAAGGCATGCACGGCAGCACAGAACAATTTCCGAGATATCTTGCCCTGCCCAGCCATCCCCGAAGTAATCCACAGCAAACCCATCAACTTCCTTCAGGACATGTGCAACCCAATTCACACCAACCTTCTCCACGTCCTTCAAAAGTGGCAATGGCTAGCAGTTGGAGCAATCAGGTCTCCCAAGGTGCCATCACCCATCTTATCTTGGATGACCTCGTTCCTGTTCCTTCTTCGTCGGTCAACATTTTCCACCTCACCGTCTCTTCCATCTACAACTACTGACAAGAGGCTCAATCTCCTCTTTCATTCCAAACATGTCTTAACAACTTTTAACTAGCAATCAAGTCCTACTTCCACACTCACTTCAAAGACTTGAATACTGCTCCTGTAGAGAGCGAGAGCGCGCGATGAATCGGCCAGGACACCTGCCCCAGACAACTACTCTTCCTGTTTCGCTCGCTTTTCCAGGACGGGTGGGAGAAAAATAAGTCAATCTTTTTGCGTTCAATCTGTTTGGGTGTCGGCCATGGTTCAGTGGGCAGCACTCTGGCCCCCAAGTCAGAAGGTTGTGTGTTCCAGTCAGTCCCAGTGCTGTACTGAGGGAACGCCGCACTGTCGGAGGTGCCGCCTTTCGGATGAGCCGTTGCACCGAGACCCCGTCTGCTCTCTCAGGTGAATGTAAAAGATCCCACGGCACTATTTCAAAGAAGAGCAGGGGAGTTATCCCCGGTGTCTCGGGCCAATATTTATCCCTCAACCAACGTAACAAAAACAGATACGCTGGTCATTGTCACCTGGCTGTTTGTGGGAGCTTGCTGTGCGCAAACCGGCTGCCACGTTTCCCTTTTACAATAGTGACTGCACTTCAAAAAATACTTCATTGGCTGTAAAGTGCTTTGGGACGTCCTGAGGTGGTGAAGGGCGCTATATAAATGCAAGTTCTCTCTTTCAAAGGCAGTCGCTTCAAAAGCGACTCAGCCAGCATACCAACGTCACAAACAAGCTGACACATTAATTAGATCGGAGAAGCCATCTCCAGTTTGTCACTTGGGGAGTTCAATGCGTACATGCTTAACTACACACACTACAGATAGACAGACACACCGAGCCACGCAGTGCTGCTGAGTCCCATAAAATGCCAAACAACTTGACTGATAAAATTGCTTGTGTCAGGTTTTTCTTTTTATAAACAGCATCCTAATTTTTTTCTTTTGTAAAATTGGAAAATTAAACATTTATGTACGAGGCGGCCGTTTTAAAAGCAGGAATGTCTGCCTTCCCTGGAATAAAGAGAGTCGTATTGACAGCCCGGTTCTGGTACCCGAGCGGTACGGATCAGGGAACCTGCCATTCAATGGCTTTCAGGAGGCGAGGATGCTGCAATTGGACTCAGTATCCTGAGGGAGGGAAGTTTTTGGGGGAGGGGGGTGGGTGCGGGGACGAATCGGCCAGGACTCCAGCCGCACACCACGACTCAGAAGCCTCCTCCCCACCCCTCCCCTACTGCGGGAGGCGAGTGTCGCTCAATACTCAGGGGTGAGCAAAGATTTCAGTCGCAATGCCCAACACAGCCGGACCTGCCAATCGAGACTGCCGTCTGTGGAATAGTACCGCACTCCCCCTCCCCATCCACTCTGCAAAGTTACAGCACCTTAACCATCCGGGAGTTGGTGCTTCAGAGCATGCAACAGAAAACCGATTAGACAATTTAAAGCCACATTTTTTCATTGAAATGTTCCCATTGCTGGACAGAGCAAGGGGCATCAACAACGTGCATTCATATAGTGCCTCTATCGCAGCAAATGGTTTAGTGCGTAGCACACCTGCCTTAGAGTCAGAAGATTGTGGGTTCTAGTCCCACTCCAGAGACTTGAGCACATACATCTAGGCTGTGCTGAGGGAGTGCTGCACTGTCGGAGGTGCCATTTGCAGATGAGACGTTAAATCAAGGCCCCGTCTGCTCTCTCAGGTGGACGTAAAAGGTCTCACGGCACTATTTTTTCGAAGAAGAGCAGGGGAGCTATCCCCGGTGTCCTGGGGCCAATATTTATCACTCAATCAACATCACTGAAACAGATTATCTGGTCATTATCATATTGCTGTTTGTGGGAGCTTGTTGTACGCAAATTGGCTGCCCCATTTCCTACATTACAAAAGTGACCACACTTCAAAAAGAACTTTATTGGCTTCAGGATATCTGGTGGTCATGAAGTCTCGTTCTTTAAAAAGACCCAAGACGGAGAAGACGAAGAGGAGATTTGATAGAGGTGTTCAAAGTCATGAAGAGTTTAGATAGAGCAAATAAAGAGAAACTGTTTCCAATGGCTGAAGGGTCGATAACCAGAGGGCACAGATTTAAGGTGATGGGCAAAAGAACCAGAGGTGACATGAGGAGAAATTTACTTACGCTACAAGTGGTTAGTGTTTGGAAAGTGGCGGCTGATAGGGTGGTGGATACAGATTCAATCGTAGCCTTCAAAAGGGAGTTGGGACGAATACTTGAAGAAAAAAATGGCAGGGATATGGGGAAAAAGCGTGGGAGTGGGACTAACTGAATTGCTCTTCAAAAGAGCCGGCGCAGACTCGATGGGCCGAATGGCCTCCTTCTGAGCTGGACTATTCTATGTGATATGATAAGGCGCTTCACAGGAGCATAATGATAGAATCAGAAATTTACAGCACAGAAGGAGGCCTTTTCGGCCCATCGTGTCCACGCCGGCCGACAAGAGGCCATTCCAGTCTAATCCCACTTTTCAGCTCTTGGTCCATAGCCCTGCAGGTTAATGAACTTCAATTGCCATCCAAGTACTTTTTAAATGTGGTGAGGATTTCTGCCTCTACCACCCTTTCAGGCAGTGAGTTCCAGACCCCCACAAACCTCTGCGCGAAGAAATGTCCCCTCAAATCCCCTCTGAACCTCCTACCAAAGTTCTTAAAATTTATGGCCCCTGGTTGTTGACCCCTCTGCGAAGGGATATAGGCCCTTTCTATCCATTATATCTAGGCCCCACATAATTTTATACACCTCAATGAGGTCTCCCCTCAGCCTCCTCTGTTCCAAGGAAAACAAACCCAGCCTATTCAATCTGACCTCATAGCTAAAATTCTCCACTCCCGGCAACATCCTCGTAAATCTCTTCTGTACCCTCTCTGGTGCAATCACATCTTTCCTGTATTTCGACGACCAGAACTGCATGCAGTACTTTAGCTGTGGCCTAACTAATGTTTTGTATAGTTCAAGCATAACCCCCCCTGGTTCTTATATTCTATGCCTCGGCTAATAAAGGCATGCATTCCATATGTCTTCTTAACCACCTTATCTGCCTGGCCTGCTACCTTCAGGGATCTGTGGACATACACTCCAAGGTCCTTTCATTCCTCGACACTTCTCAGTGCCCTACCATTTAATGCGTATACCCTTTCCGTGTTAGCCCTCCCCAAATGCATTACCTCACACTTCTCCGAATTGAATTCCATTTGCCACTGTTCTGCCCACTTGACCAGAACATTGATATCATCCTGCAGTCCGCAAGTGCTTCGTTCATTATCAACCACACAGCCGATTTTAGTGTCATCGGCAAACTTCTTAGTCATACCCGCTATATTCAAATCTAGATCATTGATGTATACCACAAAAAGCAATGGACCTAGTACTGAGCCCTGCGGAACCCCACTGGAAGCATCCTTTCAGCCTCAAAGACACCCATCAACCATTACCGTTTGCTTCCTTCCTCTAAGCCAATTTTGGACCCAACTTGCCACTTTGCTCTGGACCCCATGGGCTTTTACTTTTGTGAGACCTTCTCAAAAGCATTGCTAAAATCCACCACTACATCAATCGCACTACCCTCATCGATCCTCCTTATTAGCAGTAGGTGTCAGACAAGAATCAACACCAAGCCTCTCAAGGAGCTGTTCGGACAGGTAACCAAAAGCCTGGTCAAAGAGGTAGATAGATGCATTTATGGGGAGGCTAGACCAAATCGCTGATTGGTACAGCAGGAGCAGCGAGGTTGGGGTTACAGGAGCGGCGCGAGATCGTGGAGCGAAGTGATCGAGGCCCAGGAGAGGAGAGGGTCCAGGGGCAGCACGGGCCAGCCCACACTGCGATGTGTGCGCACACTAGGTCCATGCAGCAGAGCTGGTCTCCAATCGTCTTGGTTAATCCTTGCCTCTGGATCAAGACCGAGCTGTCAAGCCCATGTGGTGGCTGGTGTGCAATGGTCACCATGTTAAAAAAATCCACGCACAGGCATCTTCCACCCTTCAATATGTAGTTCGGGACCTGGAATATTAGGTCCTTCATTGAAACACCCGTGAACTCATCCCTTTTTGGCGTGGAAGCAAGTCATCCTCGATACGAGGGACCACCTATGATGATGAGACAAGCATGAGGGAGAAGGGAATAGAGGGTTATGCTGACAGATTTAGATGAGGAAAGATGGGAGGAGGCTCCAGTGGAGCATAAACGCCAACATGGACTGGTTGGGCAGAATGCCTGTTTCTGTGCCTTATATCCTGTGTAATCCTATGTTTTAAGGGGGGGTCTTAAAGAAAGAAAAAGAGGCGGAGAGATTTATGGAGGGAATTCCAGAGCTTGGGGCCCAACAGCTGAAGGCACGGCCACCAATGGTGGAGCGAGGAAAATCGGGGACGAATTTCAGGATCCACTGGAAATGGAGCGAGGGAGTCTTCAAAATCGCTTTTCAACCAGAGACCAGTGACAGGAACCTTACTGGGTCAACCTTTATCTATACACAGTGAAGCGCGCCCGTTCAAAAAAAAGCACATTACCCACAGAAAAATAATAAACGCGAAGTACTGTGGAATTTGAAAGTAGGTGACTGCTGTTCAGTTCAGCGTGAAATCTCCAAGAAGCTCATGGGAAACATCACTATTAATAGAAACCGCTTTACTCTAATGTCCCACATGCCCTCTCAGGGCCTCTGTGTCCCCTTTTTAAAGGAGCCTTTCATAGTCCTGCATTGCAACGCAGTTGGAAGCGCTACAGCGGGAACGGGAACTGCGGGAAGAATTATTTTCAGCAAGGATATCCTACCACTTTTCTCTGCCGGTTTCATCCCAATGGCTCTAGTTGTCCCAGCATCACGCACTTCGCACCCTGGTGTTACATTGTAAACAGGAGTCGACCAGTTAGGCCGCCTCGAGTCTGCTCCGCCATTCAATCAGATCACGGCTGATCTGCACCTCAAATACATTTACCTGCCTTTGCCCTCGATACCCTTCACCCGACGTTGTTTGCCGGGGAACACAGTCCCTCTACCCTGGAAAACGTATGGTCACCCTACACGGCCCTATGGATGAACGAGTGCTTCCTGATTTCACTCCTAAATGGCTGAGCTCTAATTTTAAGATTTGTTCCCTTGCTGTGGGTTCTGCACACAGGAAAATAGTTTTTCTTTCATCCACCCTGTCAAATCCTTCCATCATGTTGAACACCTCGATCAGATCACACCGTCAACCTTCCACATCACAAGTGCTTCATTGGCTGTAAAATGCTTTGGGACGTACAGAATGCGAGAACGTCCTTTACAATGGCAGGTTCAGAGACAGCACAGGTGGAGAAACGTAGACGGATTTCTTGTCCAAGGGCTGTGGCTGCTCGGTCGATGAGTATATTCAAGGCGGAGATCGATAAAAAAAAAGGATAGGGGGATCGGGCGGGAAAGTTTATTTGAGGTCGAAGGTCAGCCACCATCTCATTGAATGTGACGGAGCAGGCTCGAAGGGCCGAATGGCCTACCCCTGCTCCTAATTCTTACGTTCCCGCACTTCCAAACATCAAAAATTGACGAGCATGAAAAGCCCAGCTGGTGCAGCAAGCCTGCTCCACACATGATGACTGGAGCATGGGGACCAAACTCTCCCTCCCTCCTTCTCCCTCCCCAACCAACCATGAAATATCCATAGAAGGACCAAAACAATCGGGGGCCAAAGCAAGACTAATATATATATATTTATATAAAGACCACCGGACGTCTCAAACGCATTACAGCCAATTAGGTACTTTTTGAAGTGCAGTCACTGTTCTAATGTGGGAAACGCGGCAGCCAATTTGCGCACAGCAAGCTCCCAAAAACAGCAATGTGATAATGACCAGATAATGTTTTAGTGATGTTGACTGAGGGATAAATATTGGCCAGGACACCGGGGATAACTCCCCTGCTCCTCTTTGAAATAGTGCCATGGGATCTTTTACATCCGAGTGAGAGTAGTCGGGGCCTCAGTTTAATGTCTCATCTGAACGACGGCATCTCCGACAGTGCAGCACTCCCTCAGCACCGCACTGAAGCGGCAGTCTGGATTTGTGTGCTCAAGTCCCTGAAGTGGGGCATGAGCTCAAAACCTCTGACTCAGAGGCGAGAGTGTTACCCTCTGAGCCACAGCTGATATTTGGGTCAAAATACTCCAGAAAATTCCTCTCCAAACCCGTCGGATGATCGAAACCAGCCCAGGAGATCAGGTGGACCGAGTGTGGTCTATAACGATACCAGCCCTCTCTGTGCTGCGATCTCTGCCCCAGTCAGGAGCCTGTCCCGCTCCCTCCTGAAGGCATAGAGTTGGCACCCATCGCACCAGCTCGCAACACATCCCACAGCCTCCCTGCTTTCTGGGGCAGGAACCACCGCCCAAAACAGAGTCTTTTCCCTCTCTAACACAGTTTAACCTTGTATTCCCTGGTCCTCCTCAATCCATCAAACAGGACGCAATCCAGCCCTTGCATTATTTTACAGACCTTTATCAGGCCAAACATAGAAACATAGAAAAAAAAAAAATAGGTGCAGGAGCAGGCCATTCAGCCCTTCTAGCCTGCACCGCCATTCAATGAGTTCATGGCTGAACATGAAACTTCAGTACCCCCTTCCTGCTTTCTCGCCATAACCCTTGATCCCCCGAGTAGTAATAGAAAACATAGAAAAAAAAACATAAGAATTAGGAGCAGGAATAGGCCATTCGGCCCCTCGAGCCTGCTCCGCCATTCAATAAGATCATGGCTGATCTTCAACCTCAACACTTTCCCACACGATCCCCATATCCCTGGATTCCCCTTTGGATAGTCCAAAAATCTATTGATCTCAGCTTTAAATATACTCATACTCAGCATCTACAGCCCTCTGGGGTAGAGAATTCCAAAGATTCACTACCCTCTGAGTGAAGAAATTTCTCCTCATCTCAGTCCTAAATGGCCAATCCCTTATTCTGAGACTGTGACCCCTGGTTCTAGACTCTCCTGGCAGGGGAAACATCCTCCCTGCATCTACCATGTCAAGCCCTGTAAGAATTTTGTATGTTTTAATGGGATTACCTCCCATTATTCTAAACTCTAGAAAATATAGGCCTAGTCTACTCAATCTCTCCTCATAGGACAATCCCCCCATCCCAGGAATCAGTCTGGTGAACCTTTGTTGCACTCCCTCTATGGCAAGTATATTGGGTAAGGAGACCAAAACTGTACACAATCTCCAGGTGCAGTCTTCACCAGGGCCCTGTAGAATTGCAGGAAGACTTCTTTATTCTTGTACTCAAATTCTCGTAATAAATTCCAACATACCATTAGCAATCTTAATTGCTTCCTGTACCTGCATGTTAACTTTAGAGGTCGCCTCCAAGTCTACTGTGCTGTAAAATAAATTAAGCCTTATCTAAATAGGTGAGGTTCTTTAAGCTAGGAATCAGTCTGGGAATTCCCCTTTAAAGCATCTGCCGGTAATAAACTGCAGGATTCTCAAAGGCTCCATCAAAGGAGACACAAGAACACAAGAAATAGGAGCAGGAGTAGGCCATTCAACTCCTCGAGCTGCTCCTCCATTTAATAAGATCATGGTTGATCTGATCATGGACTCAGCTCCACTTCCCTGCCCACTCCCCATAAGCCTTTATTCCCTTATCGCTCAAAAATGTGTCTATCTCCGCCTGAAATATAGTCAATGACCCAGCCTCCACAGCTCTCTGGGGCAGTGAATTCCACAGATTTACAACCCGCAGAAGAAATTCCTCATCTCAGTTTTAAATGGGCGGACCCTTATTCTGAGACTAGTTTTAGTTTCCCCTATAAGTGGAAATATACTCTTTGCATCCAACTTGTCGAGCCTCCTCATTATCTTATATGTTTCGATAAGATCACCTCTCATTCTTCTCAACTCCAATGAGTATAGACCCAACCTATCTTCATAAGTCAAACTCCAGAATCAACCGAGTGAATCTTCTCTGAACAGCCTCCAATGCAAGTATATCCTTCCTTAAATATAGAGACCAAAACTGTACACAGTACTCCAGGTGTGGCCTCACAAACACCCTGTACAGTTGTAGCAGGACCTCTGCTTTTATATTCTATCCCCCTTGCAATAAAGGCCAACATTCCATCTGCCTTCCTGATTACTTGCTGTACCTATATACCAACTTTGTGTGTTTTAGGCACAAGGACCCCCAGGTCCCTCTGTACTGGAGCACTTTGCAATTTTTCTCCATTTAAAATTATAATCTGCTTTTTTATTTTTTCTGCCAAAGTGGATAACCTCACATTTTCCAACATTATACTCCATTTTTGCCCACTCACTTAGCATGTCTATATCCCTTTGCAGATTTTGTGGGTCCTCCTCTCAATTTGTTTTCCCACCCATCTTTGTATCAGCAAACTCGGTCCCTTCATCCAAGTCATTAATATAGATTGTAAATAGTTGAGGACCCAGCACCGATCCCTGACACCTCACTAATAACTGTTTGCCAACCGGAAAATGACCTGTTTATCCCAACTCTCTGATTTCTGTTAGTTAGCCAATCCTCAATCCATGCCAATATATTACCTCCAACCCCGTGACCGTTTATGTGGCACCTTATCGAATGCCTTCTGGGAATCAAAATACACCACATCCACTAGTTCCCCCTTATCCACCCTGCTTGTTACATCCGCAAAGAACTCCAGCAAATTTTTCAAACATAAATTCCCCCTCATAAAACCATGCTGACTCTGCTTGATTGAATTATGCTTTTCCAAATGGCCTGCTATTGCTTCCTTAATAATGGACTCCAGCATTTTCCCCAACGACAGATGTTAGGCTAACCGGTGTAGTTTCCTGCTGTCTGTCTGCCTCCTTTTTTAAATAGGAGCGTTACATTTGCGGTTTTCCAATCCGCTGGGACATCCCCAGAATCCAGGGAATTTTGGTAGATTACAACCAATGCATCCACTATCTCTGTAGCCACTTATCTTAGGACCCTAGGATGCAAGCCATCAGGTCGAAGGGACTTGTCTGCCTTCAGTCCCATTATTTTCCAGAGTACTATTTCATTAGTGATAGTGATTGTATTAAGTTCCTCCCTCCCTATAACCTCTTGATTATCCACTATTGGGATGTTTACAGTGTCTTCTACCGTGAAGACCGATACAAAATATTTATTCAAAGCCTCTGCCATTTCCCTGTTCCCCATTATTAATTCCCCAGTCTCATTCTCTAGGGGACCAACATTTACTTTAGCCACTCTTTTCCTTTTTATGTACCTGTACAAGCTCTTACTATCTATCTGTTTTTATATTTTGTGCTAGTTTACTTTCTTAATCTATCTTCCCCCTCTATCCTTTTTTTAGTCGCTCTTTGCTGGCTTTTAAAAGTTTCCCAATCCTCTGGCCTCCCACTAGTCTTGGCCAGTGTATGCCCTTGTTTTCAATTTGATACCCTCCCTTATTTCCTTAGTTAGCCACGGTTGGTTATCCCTTCTCTTACAGTCTTTCCTTCTTATTGGAATATATTTTTGTTGAGTTATGAACTATCTCCTTAAAATGTCTGCCACTGCTCATCAACCGTCCCGTACCTTAATCTATTTTCCCAATCCACTTGAGCCAACTCTGCCTTCATACCTTTGTAGTCTCCTTTATTTAAGCTTAGGACACTGGTTTGAGATCCAACTTTCTCACCCTCCAACTGAATTTGAAATTCAACCATGTTATGGTCACTCATTCCAGGAGATCCTTTACGAGGAGATTGTTTATTAATCCTGTCTCATTACACAGGACCAGATCTAAGATAGCATGCTCCCTAGTTGGTTCCGCAATGTACTATTCAAGGAAACTATCCCGGATACACTCTATGAACTCTTCCTCAAGGCTACCCTGGCCAATTTGCATTGTCCAATCAATGTGAAGGTTAAAATCGCCCATGATTATTGCCGCTCCTTTTTTTTTTTTTACAAGCCTCCATTATTTCTTGAGTTATACTCCATCCAACAGTGTAGCTACTGTTGGGGAGCCTATAGACTATGCCCACCCGTGACTTTTTCCCCCTTATTCCTTATCGCCTCCCAAACTGATTCAACATCTTGATCTTCTGAGCCAATATCGTTTCTCACTAATGCACTGATCTCAGCCTTTATTAACAGAGCTACCCCACCTCCTTTTTCTTTGTCTGTCCTTCCAAATTGTCAAATACCCCTGAATATTTAGTTCCCAGCCTTGGTCGCCTTGCAACCACATCTCTGTAATGGTCATCAGATCATACCCATTTGCGTCTATTTATGCCGTCAACTCATCTATTTTGAGCGAGGGCATGTGGGACGTTAGAGAAATGCAGTCTCTATTAATAGTGATGAGCTTCCCATGAGATTTAACGTTGAACTGAAAAGCAGTCACCTATTTTTAAATTCCGCAGTGCTCAGCAATTATGCTGGCAACAATGCTTTTCATTGTGTTCAGATAAGGATCGACCCAGTTACGGTTCCATCACTGGTCTCTTGTTTTCCTGAATGGGGATTTGATAACTCCTCCTTCTCACCCACCCACCTCCCTCCCTCCCTCCCTCCCTCGCCCGCCTCTCCCTCTTTGCTGCTCGTTAATTTTCTGCTGCCTCCAGACTTGACTATTCCAATGCTCTCCTGGCCAGCCTCCCATCTGTCACCCTCCATAAACTTCAGCTCATCCGAAACTCTGCTGCCCCGTATCTTAACTCGCACCAAGACCCGGTTTGCCCATCACCCCCTGTGCTCGCTGACCAACATTGGCTCCCAAACTAAGCTATTTGGTCACCTGTCCGAATAGTTCATAAAGTAGCTCGGGGTCAAATTTTGTCCGATTATGCTCCTGTGTACGACCTAGGGACATTACTTGCATTTATTTAGCGCCTTTCACCAGCAGATGTCCCAAAGCGCCTTACAGCCAATGAAGTACTTTCAGAGTGCAGTCACTGTTGTAATGTAGAAAACACGGCAGCCAATTTGCGCACAGCAAGCTCCCACAATGTGATAATGACCAGATGACCTGTTTTACTGATGTTGATTGAGGGATAAATATTGGTCCCAGGACACCGGGGATAACTCCCCTGCTCTTCTTCTAAATAGTGGTTGTGAAAGGCAGTATATAAATGCAATTGTTTTTTTAACAATCACCCACAATAGGTTCTTCCCCCCCCCCACCCTCCCGCCATATGGCGACACTTAATTGATCATGAAGTGGTTTTTAGGACGTCCCGAGGAAGGTTGCGAAAGTTGCCATACTGTTGAGAATATAATTTGTAGTGAAACATTTCAGTACTTCAGCACCTGGAATCAGTAGGGCAAGACATTAATTTTGCCCCCTCCCAAAAGGTACAAGTGCTGCTAGCTGACTATACATCCGTAGATTGCTGCATTAATTGGGTGACTTGGTTGGTGTAACAGGTTGAGGGGTAAGAGAGGGACTGAGGTAATGTTATGTTCAGGAAATACCCTCCTTGAATCGTTGAGGTTCACACTCAGCAGCAATTGGGAGCGCAGTTGTCATGGCAAACACGAAGGCCTAACGAGAGAAATAAAATAAGGCCTGCACTCAACGTTATTAAAGGGAGGAAATCCTCCGAGAGAAGTTGCAGTTATGAAAGTCATTAGCTGAGAGAGACATTGGGAAAGGCTGTATTTTTTGGCAGCAATGGGTTGCCATTTGGAAGTATTTTCACAGAGTTTTTGCCCCCCCTTATCTTTAAATCAACTTTGATAGAACCATGGGAATTGGAATTAGCCAAGAAGGAAGCCAGCCAAGAGTGAAGTGAGCACATTGTTAGTTAATATGATAGTCTATTAATTTTGAACCTTACAATTGAAAATGATTTAGTGAAATGCAGCGCAGAGTCTGTATTGTCCATTGTGTGACAAACAGAATTTGACAGGAGAAATTTAATAGCGTTCACAGGATGCCTGTTCTGCAGCAACATTTGGTTAGCATTATCGGGCGGTGCGGTAGTTTACATCATCAGTGTCTTTTTCTAAAGATGGAATTGTTCATTTTGCTTACTTGCAGTTCTCATTTTCCTGTCTGCTGAAGCTTATTGAGATGGCAGGGAAGCGGTCTGTGGAACGTGTGTGTGGAGAGAACGAGAGGGGCCGGGCGAGATAGAGGGAGAGGCTTTACCGTGAAAGTCTACCTTCATCACTTCAGATCCAAGCACAAAACACCATTCCTTGTGGACAGTGAGCATGTGTTCCCACTGAATCCGTGTCAAGAGCGAAACAGAAAGGGACATGAATGGGAACAAGCGCAGAGTGAATTAATAACCCATCTGGAAAGACTCGGGTCGGTAAGCAGAGGATGCAGATTTAAAATAATTGGCAACAAAAAAAAAAAAAGGCCGGGGGGGGAAGATGAGGAGAAATGTTTTTGTGCAGCGAGTTGTTGTGATCTGGAACGCGCTGCCTGAAAGGGCGGTGAAAGCAGATTCAATGGTAACGTTCAAAAGGGAATTGGATACATACATCAAAAGGAAATATTTGCAGGGCTACAGGGAAAGAACCGGGGGGAGTGGGACTAATTGGATAGCTCTTTCAAAGAACCGGCACAGGCACTGCGATGGAGCGAATGGCCTCGTTCTGTGTTGTCGGACATTCTCAACGGTCCAAACTGCACAACAGCTGAGAGAGCGGGGCATATCTGCAAACAATCTGGGAAATTCTTTTTACTGACAATAAAAGAATCCCAGCCATTGCATCCAGACAACACTTGAGGAAAATTGTCAAGGCCTTAGAAAGGGTACATATGAACACAAGAATTAGGAACAGGAGTAGGCCATCTAGCCCCTCGAGCCTGCTCCGCCACTCAACAAGATCATGGCTGATCTGGCTGTGGACTCAGCTCCACTTACCCGCCCGCTTCCCATAACCCTTAATTCCCTTATTGGTTAAAAATTACAGAAGAGGTTTACCAGGATGTTCCCAGGGATGAGGGGCTTTAGTTATGAGGAGGTTGGAAAAGTTAGGATTGCCCGCCTTGGAACAGAGAGGGTTAAGAGGCGAACTAATGGAGGTTTTCAAGATGATGAGAGGTTCTGATAGAGTAAACAGGAAAACACTATTCCCTCTGGCGAGTGGGTCAATAACCAGAGGTCACAGATTCAAAATCATTGGCAAATGGTCTAGACGGGAGATGAGAATTTTTTTCACTCAGCGCGGTCGGGAAAAGGCAAAGCAATTCCATCAATGTCTTTAAAAGGGAGTTTGACAGATGCTCGAGGATGAGGAACTTACAGGGTTACGGACCAAAAGCGGGGATGTGGGACTAAGCACGACTGCTCTCTCTGAGCCGGCACAGCCCCACAACACCCCCATCCCGAGATATCTGCACACCACAAACTCTGGCCTCTTGAGCACCTCGGGTTATAATCGTTCCACCATTGGCGGCCGTGCCTTCAGCTACCGAAGCTCTGGAATTCCTTCCGTAAACCTCTCCACCTCTTTCCTCCTTTAAGACGCTCCTTAAAACCTCCCTCTTTGACCAAGCCTTGGGTCATCTGTCCCAAAATCTCATGTGGCTCGGTGCCAAATTGTGCTCGATACCGCTCCTGTGAAGCATCTTGGGGCGTTTTACTACCGAGAGGAACCCTGGTAGATTCCACACTCCGAGCCTCCCATCTCCCACACAAGCCCAGGAGCCCTGAGGTCCACTGTATCACCTTGACCGGGGTCACTCAACTTGCCAAATGCCATCAAAATCAAATTTCAAAAAAAAGGTGGTACGCATAAGAGTAAATCCTAAAATATTGAACTGCCAGATAGGAATTTAAGAAATTACCAACATAGGAACAGGAGTGGGCCATTGAGCTTGTTCCACCATTCAATGAGATCATGGCTGATCTGCGACCTAACTCTATATACCCGCCTTTGGTCCATATCCCTCAATATCTTTGGTTAACAAAATCTCAAGGATTTAAAATTAATAATTGATTAGCATCAACTGCCATTTGCGGAAGAGAGTTCCAAACTTTTACCACGCTGTGTGTGTAAAAGTGTTTCCGAATTTCACTCCTGAAAGGTCTGGCTCTAATTTTTAGACTAGTCCTAGACTCCCAACCAGCGGGAATAGTTTCTCTCGATCTACCCTATCTGTTCCCTTTAATATCTTGAAAACTTCGATCAGATCACCCTTTAACCTTCAAAATTTCAGGGAATACAACCCTATAGTCTGTGTAATTTCTCCTCATAATTTAATCCCGGGAGTCTGGGTATCATTCTGGTAAACCTACACTGCACTCCCTACAATTGATCTCGAACCTGCAGTGCTGCATTACCAGTTGCGAATACGGAGAGGAAAGAACAATGGCTATATCCGTTCTCCAAGATAAATACCCCTCTAACAATGATGAATGGTTCCTTCCGGTTACTACCTTAATTATCAGGTCATCAAGAGAATGTAACAAAATATAATCGTGGAAAATTTGCAATCCTCCAAATGAATTCCACAATTAGCCCGTCTCTTAATCAAATATTATCTGACTGTGACCCACACAATAAACAGCCCTTCCCCCTCTATATGGGACAATTACAGGCAGCCTGGGTCATCTGATCAGAGCAGTGTCCCTCACACAACTTCAACAGTCCGACCCCCTCATTATCAACATTACCGTTACATTTTGTCTTCTTCCCCTCTTCTGGAATTAAAAGCAGCCAATAACCACCGATAGCGATAATTAATGATAAAATAATGATGGCATCGTGGCTCAGTGGGTAGCACACTCTCTCACCTCGCAGTCAGAAGGTCGTGGGTTCGATTCCCACTCCAGAGACTTGAGCACAAACATCTAAGCCGACAGTCCAGTGCAGTACTGAGGAAGCGCTGCACTGTCAGAGGTGCCGACTTTCAGGTGAGACGTATTCCTGTCGTCTCCAAGTCACACACCATCCTGACTTGGAAATATATCGGCCATTTCTTCACCGTCGCTGGGCCCAAAATCCTGGAACTCCCTCCCTAACAGCACTGTGGGAGCACCTTCACCACAGACTGCAGCGGTTCAAGGCGGCGGCTCATCACTACTTTCTCACGGGCAATTAGTGATGGGCAACAGAAACTGCTGTAAATACTCAGCAGGTCAGGCAGCATCTTTGGAGATGACCTTTCATCCAACCTGAAACGTTATCGACCTGAAACGTTAACATTCTGTTTCTCTCCCCTTGACCCGCTGAGTGTTTCCAGCATTTTCTGTTCCTATTTCAGATTTCCAGCATCCGCAGTATTTTGCATTTGTAGTCGGCATGGGCAACAATGTTACCTGCAATTACTTTGGGCTGTGTGTCCCATTCATAGTTTCACGCCTGCGTGAACCTCAACATTGCCGAGCTGCGATGGACCAGCGGAGAGCTGCCCGGCTGCACAGCTTATAGGGACTGTCGCTGGGCATTAAATGCTGGCCTTTCCAGCGATGCCCACACCCCTTGAATTTTTTTTTTAATAAAAGATGGACGTAAAAGATCCCATGGCACTATTTGAAAGAAAAGCAAGGGAGTTCTCCCCGGTGTCCTGGGGCCAATATTTATCAATATCACTAAAACAGATAATCTGGTCATTATCTCTTTGCTGTTTGTGAGAACTTGGTTTGTATTAGTTACGTTGGCTGAGGGATAAATATTGGCCAGGACACCAGAGAAGGTGGAACATCTCATCCGAAAGATGGCACCTCTGACAGTGCGGCGCTCCCTCAGCACTGCACTGGGAGTGTCAGCCTAGATTTTGAGCTCTAGTCTCTGGAGTGGGACTCGAACCCACGACCTTCTGACTCAGAAGCGAGAGTGCTACCCACTGAGCCACAGCTGACAGAAGTCCAGGGAATGGCTCGATACCCACAGTACAGTGTGCATAGGTCTCATGATCTTTTCCTACCAGTGCTCGCCACCGAGGGATGTGTGGGGACAAGTCAGTAAATGTTACTCCGACCCTCGAAATTTGGAAATTTTCCTGATATTGGTGCTCTGGGCAATGCCACATACAGTCAAGCAAGTAGAAAGATTGAACACTGCCTGAAGGCATTCGTTGGGCCCCTGTAGTAACTCAACTATGGTGTCTTCAGCTGTCTCGGCTCCAAGCTCTGGAATTCCCTCCCTAAACCTCGCTCTACTGATTCCAGACACGCCTTAAAACCTACTCCTTCGACCAAGCCCTGTCCTAATGTCTCCTTTCCTTGGTTCGGTGTCAAATTTTGCCTGGTTACGCTCCCGTGAAACGTTGGGGACATTTTACTACGTTAGAGGCGCTTTATAAATGCAAGTTGCTGTTCAATTGGCGGTGACACAATCTCTCAGTGCAAGAACATAAGAAATAGGAGCAGGAATAGGCTATTCGGCACCTCGAGCCTGCTCCGCCATTCAATAAGATCATGGCTGATCTGATCTTGGCCTCAATTCCACTTCCCTGCCCGCTCCCCATAACCCTGGACTCCACTACCATTCAGAAATCTGTCCATCTCCACCTTAAATATATTCAATGACCCAGCCTCCACAGATCTCTGGGGCAATAAATTGCAAAGATTCGGGACCCTCTCGGAGAAGAAATTCCTCCTCATGTCCGTTTTAAATGGGCGACCCCTTATTCTGAAACTATGCCCCCTCGTTCTAGATTCCCCCCACGAGGAAAAACATGCGCTCTGCATCTACCCTGGCAAGCCCCCTCAGAATCTTATACGTTTCAATAAGATCGCCTCTCATTCTTCTAAACTCCAATGAGTACAGGCCCAACCTGCTCAACCTTTCTTCATAAGACAACCCCTTCATCTTCATAACCCCATCAGCACTTCCCTCCGAATACCCGCGATCGAATAAACGAGGCCTTAATGGTCAACTCATTCTTAACGTAAACCATTGACTATTTTACATTAAATCCTAAACGTACAGTAGATGGAAATGATTTTGCACAGAGGGGAAATTTGCCTAAAATGCACAAAGGATTAAGATTTGTTAATATGCTGGGACCAGAAAACCCTGTGTTCGAAGGTCAATGTTCAAATTTGTCTGCATTTCAGAACAAGTGGCAACTTTCCAAAGGATTCGACAGATTCCAGTCCTTAGTTTCCTCTCTGCCCCAGACAATCGGTGAGCAGTGCACTTCCAGACATAGTTGTTCTGCTCCCCACTAAGATAATTCAACCAGCTGCTCTCTCTCCCCTCAGGCAAGCCTAGAAAGCTGGGCCCACCTCAAAGGCCAACCAACAGAGGAATATCAACAACATCCCATCAACAACAGGACTTCAGCAATTACCCGAGGTACAAAGCCGACAAGCTCAATGTTAGGGGCACGTTGATTGCACTTCCTGAAACAACTTGCATTTATATAGCACCTTTAACATAGTAATACGTTCTAAGGCACTTCGCACGAGTGTTAAGACTAAAAATGTAATTTGACACCGAGCCACATAGGAAGAAATTGCGGCAGGTGACCAAAAATTTGGTCAAAGACCGAGGTTTTAAAGAGCGTCTTAAAAGGAGGAATTAGAGATGGAGAGGTTTAGGCAGGGAGTTCCAGAGCTTAAGGCCCAGGCAGCTGAAGGCACAGCCACCGATGGTTGAGCAGTTATAATCAGGGATGCTCAAAAGGCCAGAATTTGAGGGATGCAGATATCTCCGGGGGGTTATGAGGCTGGAGGAGATTACAGAGATAGGGAGGGGCGAGGCCATGGAGGGATTTGTAAACAAGGATGAAAATGTTGAAATCGAAGCGTTGCTCAACTGGGAGCCAATGTAGGTCAGCGAGCACAAACCTCTATTGAGGTTTTTTTTTTAAAAACATGCTATCGCGACTATAATCTCTTCACCGTAACTCACTATGTAACTATTGTTTTTATTCAATCTTGGGAGGTGGGCTTCGCTGGCAAGGCCGGCATTTATTGCCCATCCCCTCATTATCCCCAAGGTGGTGGTGGTAGAGTTGCCAACCTTCCAGGAATGGCCTGGAGTCGCGAGGAATTAAAGACGAGTATGAAACAACAATAACTTGCATATATATAGTGCCTTTAACGTAGTGAAACGTCCCAAGTTGCTTCACAGGAGTATTGTGTGCTAAAGATTTTTTACACCAAACCACACAAGTAGAAAGAAAGAAATTCATTTATATAGCGCCTTTCACTACCACCGGACGTCCCAAAGCGCTTTACAGCCAATGAAGTACTTTGAATGCAGTCACTGTTGTAATGTAAGAAACACGGCAGCCAATTTACGTACAGCAAGCTCCCACAAACAGCAATGTAATAATGACCAGATAATCTGTTTTAGTGATGTTGATTGAGAGATAAATATTGGCCTCAGGATACCGGGGATAACTCATCTGCTCTTGTTTGAAATAGTGCCATGGGATGCAAAATGTTCTCTTCCCATTTTCTTTGAACACTTATTAGTTATAAAAATATTGGAGATGGGGAGAAAAAGGCTGTTTGACTGACAGTCAAGAATCATCCAATCAGGTATCAGAGTCTGTTCGCTAATCAGTGTAGGAAGGTGGGGCCCCGCAATGATGGTGTCGGGCGACCAATGGCAGAAGGGTGGGGGTGGACCGTGTGATGAAACACCCAGGACTTCATTCAACCCAGTGTCAACAACCCTACAGCACAGGGCTGAATGGCCTCCTCCTGTTCCTGTACAACAGGCTCGAGGGGCTGAATGGCCTCCTCCTGCTCAACAGGCTTGATGGGCTGAATGGCCTCCTCCTGTTCCCGTGCAACAAGGCTCGAGGGGCTGAATGGCCGCCTCCTGTTCCTGTGTAACAGGCTCAAGGGGCTGAACGGCCTCCTCCTGTTCCTGTGTCCCAACTGAGCCGTGGGCTGCTGGAGACGTTGGAATATCACAGTCAGTGGGCAGTCCGGTGTCAGTAATAGCATTATTGCCGTAGGCTGAGCGAGAGGATTAAAAGAGCTTACTGTGTCCAAAGTTATGTGATGATACTTACAAAAAACACTCTGCCCCATCGCGCTTTATTCCCTGAAGAATTTCACAGTCTTTGGATTATTTACTCCAAAAGCTTTGCGAAATCCATCTCACACACACACAGAAATATTCAAAGCCGCTGCGTATTTTTCCTGAATAATCCATATTTAATGTCATGAATATTCCAAATCAATTTACCCAGTCATCAACTCTTGTGTAATTGGCCTGACTAGGAAATTGAATTCATCAAGATTACAAAAAAAAGAAATTCTATTAATTTTAAGGAAGGAAGGAAAGCATAATTTAATAAATTGAACATAGGGCAAGAATGTACATAGTTCTATTAAAAAAAAGGCTCAGGAGACACCCCGAGAGAAAGACTTGGATTTCTATAGCGCCTTTCACGACCACCGGACGTCTCAAAGCGCTTTACAGCCAATGAAGTACTTTTTGAGTGTAGTCACTGTTGTAATGTGGGAAATATAGCAGCCAATTTGCGCACAGAAAGCTCCCACAAACAGCAATGTGATAATGATCAGATAATCTGTTTTTGTTATGTTGATTGAGGGATAAATAGAAACATAGAAATTTACAGTGCAGAAGGAGGCCATTCCGGCCCATCGTGTCCACGCCGGCCGACAAAGAGCCACACAGACCCTGGTCAGCAGCCCGAAAGGTTACATATAAACCTATGAACAATGACGGAAAGGCAAAGAGCACCCAGCCCAAGTCACACAACTGCGACACCCCTTATACTGAAACATTCTACATTCCACCCCAACCGGAGCCATGTGATCTCCTGGGAGAGGCAAAAAACAGATAAAAACCCATGCCAATTTAGGGAGAAAAAATCTGGGAAAGTTCCTCTCCAACCCATCCAGGTGATCGAAACTAGTCCAGGAGATCACCCTGGCCGTATTCTATTCCCTGCAGTACTTACCGTTATATCTGCACCGTCCAACAAAAGGTCATCCAGTCTAATCCCAATTACCAGCTCGAGGTCCGTAACCCTGCAGGTTACTGCACTTTAAGTGCCCATCCAACCATCTCTTAAAAGTGGTGAGGGTTTCTGCATCCACCACTCTTCCAAGCAATGAGTTCCAGACCCCCACAACCCACTGTATAAAGAAGCTCCCCCTCAAATCTCCTCTAAACCTTCCACCAACCACCTTAAAACTATGCCCCCTCATCTATGACCTCTCCACCAATGGAAATAGACCCTTACTATCCACTATATCCAGGCCCCTCAATATTTTGTACACCTCGATGAGGTCTCCTCTCAACCTCCTCTGTTCCAATGAGAATAAACACAGCCT
The DNA here is from genome assembly GCF_044704955.1 of Pristiophorus japonicus. Classification (NCBI taxonomy): domain Eukaryota; kingdom Metazoa; phylum Chordata; class Chondrichthyes; family Pristiophoridae; genus Pristiophorus; species Pristiophorus japonicus. The sequence goes on along the minus strand of NC_091988.1, from coordinate 77,685,650 downwards.
ATCCAAACTGTCCTCATAACTAAGATTCTCCATTCCAGGCAGCATCCTAGTAAATCTCCTCTGCACCCTCTCTAGTGCAATCACGTCCTTCCGATAATACATCGACCAGAACGGCACGCAGTACTCCAGCTGTGGCCTAATCAAAGTATTATATAATTTAAGCATAATCTCCCTGCTCTTATATTCTATGCCCCAGCCAATAAAGGCAAGCATAGAAACATAGACAATAGGTGCAGGAGCAGGCCATTTGGCCCTTTGAGCCTGCACCACCATTCAATAAAATTATGGCTGATCATTCACCTCAGTACCCCTTTCCTGCTTTCCCTCCATACCCCTTGATCCCTTTAGCCGTGAGGGCCATATCCAACTCCCTCTTGAATATATCTAATGAATTGGCATCAACAACTCTCTGCGGAAGAGAATTCCACAGGTTAACAACTCTCAGTGAAGAAGTTTCTCAGTCTTAAATGGCTTACCCCTTATCCTTAGACTGTGACCCCCTAGTTCTGGACTCTCCCAACATCAGGAACATTCTTCCTGCATCTAACCTGTCCAGTCCCGTCAGAATTTTATATGTATCTATGAGATCCCCTCTCATTTTTCTAAATTCCAGTGAATATAAGCCTAGTCGATCCAGTCTTTCCTCATATGTCAGTCCTACCATCCGGGGAATCAGTCTCGTGAACCTTCGCTGCACTCCCTTCAATAGCAAGAACGTCCTTCCTCAGATTAGGAGACCAAAACTGAACACAATATTCCAGGTGAGGCCTCACTAAGGCCCTGTACAGTTGCAGCAAGACCTACCTGCTCCTATACTCAAATTCCCTAGCTATGAAGGCCAACATGCCATTTGCCACCTTCACCGCCTGCTGCACCTGCATGCCAACCTTCAATGACTGATGTACCGTGACACCCAGGTCTCAATGTACCTCCCTTTTCCTAATCTGCCACCATTCAGATAATATTCGGCCTTCCTGTTTTTGCCACCAAAGTGGATAACCTCACAGTTATCTACATTATACTGCATCTGCCATGCATTTGTCCACTCATCTAACCTGTCCAAGTCACCCTGCAGCCTCTTAGCATTCTCATCACAGTTCACACCACCACCCAGCTTAGTATCATCTGCAAACTTGGAGATATTACTCTCAATTCCTTCATCTAAATCATTGATGTATATTGTAAATAGCTGAGGTCCCAGCACTGAGTCCTACGGCACCCCACTAGTCACTGCCTGACATTCTGAAAAGGACCCGTTTATCCCGACTCTCTGCTTCCTGTCTGCCAACCAGTTCTCTACCCACGTCAATACATTACCCCCAATATCATGTGCTTTAATTTTGCACACCAATCTCTTGTGTGGGACTTTGTGCCTTCTTAACCACCCGGCCTGCTACTTTCAGGGATCTGTGGACAAGCACTCCAAGGTCCCTTTGTTCATCTGCACTATTAAGTGGCCACCGCTTAATGTATGTACCCTTTCCTTATTAGCCCTCCCAAAGTGCATTACCTCACACTTCTCTGAATTAAATTTCATTTGCCACTGCTCTGCCCACCTGACCAGTAGATTGATATCCTCCTGCAGTCCATAATTTAAGTGTCGTCTGCAAACTTCTTAATCATACTCCCTGTATTCAAATCTAAATCGTTGATATATACCACAAAAAGCAAGGGACCCAGTACAGAGCCCTGCGGAACCCCACTGGAAATGTTGGCCAATACACCAAAAGTACTTCAGTGGCTGTAAAGCGTTTTGAGACACCCAGTGGTTGTGAAAGGCGCTATATAAATCCAAGTCTTTCTTTCTTTTTAAAATGTCCATCTAAACTAGTTAGGTTTGAAGTCTCACTTGACAATGAAACATTCCCTCAGTATGGGATTGACGTGGCAGCCTAGGTGCACATAGGAAGAATGCGCTCTTGTGCAGGAGACGGGAGGCAACTGTTACCAGAGAACCACACTCAACAGCCAACGCATTCATGAGGAAGGAAATGGAGCAAGATTTTAGTGGGAGATGAGAAGAAAGTGAAAAGTGTCCAACAGTTTCAAGTAAAGCTTTCAGCCACCTCAGTCCCACCCTTTGGAACGCCGTCTCTAAACCTCTCAGCCTTACTTTGTGGAAACCCCCTCCCAAGCCCTCCCCGCCCTCCTCTTTGGAACCCCCTTCACTGATCCGCTCCACCTTTGTACCTCTCCCACCAACCTTAGAAACCTTGAAGACCCACCTATTTGTTTATGTGCTTGGACACCCCTCCCTCCCTGGCTCATTGTCCATTTCCTTTCATCAGTTTGGAAATCAGCTCAGGACACTATTAACATCCAGGAGCTTTTAAACAAACAAACTGTTGTGCCTGAAGGGAGCTCACACAAGGAAAGAATTTTGAAAGAAAAGTATCCTGTGTTTATCTCTTTCTCTCATACTGTTATGTTACATAGTAGGTACAGTACAGAAACAGGCCATTCGGCCCATCAGATGCATGCCGGTGTTTATGTTCCACACGAACATTCTCTTACGCTACTTCATCGAACCACATCAACATATCCTTCTATTAACTCAGTGGGCAGCGCACTCGCCTCTGATTCACAAGGTTGTGGGTTCAAGACCCACTCCAGAGACTTGAGCAGGGAAATCTAGGCTGCCACTCCAGTCCAGTGCTGAGCAAGCGCTGCACTGTCGGAGGTGCCGTCTTTCGGATGAGACGTTAAACCGAGGCCCTGTCTGCTCTCTCAAGTGGTCGTAGAAGATCCCACGGCACTATTTTAAAGAGCAAGGGAGTTATCCCGGTGTCCTGGCCAATATTTATCCCTCAATCAACATTAAAAAAAAATTATCTGGCCATCATTACATTGCTGCTTGTGGAAGCTTGCTGTGCACAAATTAGCTGCTATGTTTCCCACATTACAACAGTGACTACACTCCAAAGGTACTTCATTGGTTGTAAAGCGCTTTGAGATGTCCGGTGGTCGTGGAAGGCGCTATAGAAATCAAGTTATTATTTTCCTTTCTTCCTCATGTGTTTATCTAGCTTCTCTTTAAATGCATCTGTGCTATTCGCCTCAACCACTCCCTGTGGTAGCGAGTTTCACATTCTCACCACTCTGGGTAAAGAAGTTTCTCCTGGATTTCTCAGTGACGAGGTTATATTTATAAATCGCTGCAAGATGATGAGGCAGGTAAATAAAGAGCGCAGATAGATTGGCAGCATCACGCTTATTAAGAAGTATTACGAGGAGATTGTTTTGCTCATTAGCGGGGTCCCCGGGGGACTCATCAAGCCCTTCTTCCAGATGGGAAGTCAGACTTTCCTCAAGGGGCCTCATTCCCGGTGCCCCGAGCTCGGAAACCCTGTAAAGCTGGGATTTATAACCTTTGTGCGAACCAAATTCAGCGTAATCGTTAAATCAGATTCATATGATGGTATTTACGAACAGAAAACAGTTCTTTCCCACACAATATTTACCTTCTCTCCAAAGGAGATTTACTTTAAACCACCGCCCCCACCCTCGATAAAGGACGCAATCCGGAGTTAACGCATCTCATTACATCAAGAAGCTTTATTGTCAAGGTCCATTGCTTTAACTAATCCATATGCCAATTGGGAGTAGGGTTGCCAACCCCTCCAGGATTGGCCTGGAGTCTCCAGGAATTGAAGATGAATCTCCTTTTGATGAATTTGCAGTGTCAGCTGTGGCTCAGCGGGCAGCATCCTTGCCTTCAAGTCAGACGGTTGTGGGTTCAAGCCAGACTCCAGAGACTTAAGCACCAAAAAAAAATCAAGACCAGATAGTCAGCTTTTAGTGATGGTGAGATAAATACTGGCTAGGCACCAAGGAGAACTCTCCTGATCATCTTTGAAGTGGAGCCACGTGATCTTTTATATCAACCTGAGAGAGCAGACAGGGCCTCGGTTTAATGGCTTATCTGAAAGACAGCAACTCCGACAGTGCAGCACTCCCTCAGCACTGCACTAGAGTATCAGCGTGGACTTATGTGCTCAAGTCGCCGGAGTGGGCTTATCAGCCTGGACTTATGTGGTCAAGTCTCCACAATCCTTCTGGCTCAGAGGTGAGTGTGCTACCCACTGAGCCACAGCTGACACATGGTCTGCTCTCTCAGATGGACGCAGAAGATCCCATGAGACTATTTCAAAGAAAAGCAGGGGCAGGCGCCCAATGCCCTGGTCAACATTTAGCCCTCACTCAACATCACAACGAAAAGATGAACTGGTCATTATCTTGCTATTTGTGGGAGCTTGCTGTGTGCAAAGCGACTGCCGCATTTCCTACATTAAGACTTCAGAAGTACTTCATTGGCTGTAAAATGCTTTGGGACTTCCTGAGGTCGTGACAGGCGCCATAGAAATGCCAGCTCTTTCTTTTTTTTCAAACTCGGTCAAAGGGACAAGCGATTTATCAAGCGCAATTACAGATTACACAAATCACCTCGTTAAATTTCACCACATTAAAAGCCGCTTTCCTGAATTTAGCATTGTCCCTCGTCTGTTATTTGTCAGAGAATTAGATTAAAACAACAGTTGCTTTCCCGATGAAGTCAAAGCAATTATTCCACTCACGGCCATGCCAATGGGCTGCTAATGGCAACTAATTTTGGCTACGTCAGAAAAGAATACACTCCCTCTGCCTTTAATTCAGTCCCCAGGATTATTAAAGGCTGTTTTTATGCTTTAAAGCAATGGATCCCATTCCTGCATTTGCAGTGTCAGCTGTGGCTCAGTGGACAGCACTCTTGCCTCTGAGTCAGAAGGTTATGGGTTCAAATCCCACTCCAGGAACTTGAGCAGAAAAAAAAAAAATCCAGGCTGACATTCCAGCGCAGCCCTGAGGGAGCGCTGCACTGTCGGAGGTACCGTCTTTCGAATGAGACGTTAAACCGAGGTCCTGAATGCTCTCTCAGGTGGATGTAAAAGATCCCATGGCACTATTTCAAAGAGGAGCAGGGGAGTTGTCTCTGGTGTCCTGGTCAATATTTATCCCTCAATCAAAATTACAAAAAAAAACAGATTATCTTGCTGTTTGTGGGAGCTTGCTGTGCGCAAATTGATTGCTGCGTTTCCTACATTACAACAGTGACTACACTCCAAAAGTACTTCATTGGCTGTAAAGCGCTTTCAGACATCCGGTGATCGCGAAAGGCACTATATAAATGCAAGTCTCTTTCTCTGGAACAAGCTGCCCTCTCGCGTGGTGGATTCAGACTCGCTGAATTCCCTCAAGCGAAAGCTGGACCTGTTTCTTGCCGCTGCAGCGGCCACCTCTTACAGAAGGTCAGTACTGCAGTGAATTCAGGGCCACGGTGATGTCATGGACTAGTTTCCATCGCCTTGATGAGTCGGAGGGGAATTTGAGATTTTTTTTCTCTCAAATTGGCCTGGGTTTTTTGAAGCTATTTTTTGCCTCTCCCAGGAGGTCACAGGATTTCGGGTGGGATGGAGTGCAGATGTTGAGATATACAGGGTATCGCAATTGTGTCGGACAGGCTCGATGAACCAGATGATCTTTACCTGTCCGTCATTGTTCGTATGTGTGTATCAATCGGCCCACCTATCCGCCTCACCTCTTCAATAGTTTCCAAACACATTTTTGCATCCATCCACCCAGTGTTAGTTTTTTTTATTCTCCATCCAGAGGGCAGCGTGGCCCCGTTTAAATAGCGGAGACGGAAAGAAGGTAAAAAAGGAAAGTAGGGAAGGAAAAAAGGGAAAGAATGGAAAGTAAAAGCTTGCATTTATATAGCCTCCCAAAGCACTTTACAATCAATGAAGTGCTTTTTGGAGTGTGGTTACTGTTGTAATGTAGGAAATGCAGCCAATTTGCGCACAACAAGCTCCCACAAACAGCAATGTGATGACTAGATAATCTGTTTTTTAGTGATATTGATTGAGTGATAAATATTGGCCCCAGGACACCGGGGATTTTCTTCAAAAATAGTGCTGCAGGATCTTTTACATCCACCCGAGGGGGCAGATGGGGCCGCAGCTTAACTTCTCATCCGAAAGACGGGTCCTCCGACAGGGCAGCGCTCCCTCGGCACTGCCCCTCCGACAGGGCAGCGCTCCCTCGGCACTGCCCCTCCGACAGGGCAGCGCTCCCTCGGCACTGCCCCTCCGACAGGGCAGCGCTCCCTCGGCACTGCCCCTCCGACAGGGCAGCGCTCCCTCGGCACTGCCCCTCCGACAGGGCAGCGCTCCCTCGGCACTGCCCCTCCGATAGGGCAGCGCTCCCTCGGCACTGCCCCTCCGACAGGGCAGCGCTCCCTCGGCACTGCCCCTCCGACAGGGCAGCGCTCCCTCGGCACTGCCCCTCCGACAGGGCAGCGCTCCCTCGGCACTGCCTCTCCGACAGGGCAGCGCTCCCTCGGCACTGCCCCTCCGACAGGGCAGCGCTCCCTCGGCACTGCCCCTCCGACAGGGCAGCGCTCCCTCGGCACTGCCTCTCCGACAGGGCAGCGCTCCCTCGGCACTGCCCCTCCGACAGGGCAGCGCTCCCTCGGCACTGCCCCTCCGACAGGGCAGCGCTCCCTCGGCACTGCCTCTCCGACAGGGCAGCGCTCCCTCGGCACTGCCCCTCCGACAGGGCAGCGCTCCCTCGGCACTGCCTCTCCGACAGGGCAGCGCTCCCTCGGCACTGCCCCTCCGACAGGGCAGCGCTCCCTCGGCACTGCCCCTCCGACAGGGCAGCGCTCCCTCGGCACTGCACTGAGGATCAAGAGAAAAAACATGGCGGTGACAGCCGGTATGCAGGAAACATACTTCGATGTAATCGAAGATCTTCGACCTCAACTCCACTTCCCGCCCGATCCCCATATCCCTTGATCCCCAGAGAATCCAAAAATCTAGCGCTCTCAGCCTCGAATATACTCGAGGATTCAGCATCCACAGCCCTCTGGAGTAGAGAATTCAAAAGATGCACCACCCTCTGAAGCGAATAAATTTCTCATCTCAGTCCTAAATGTCCGACCCCTTATCCTGAGACTATGACCCCCTATAATTACTTGGCCCTGCTGTCTACGAAGGTATGAGGAATGAATTGGCTATGATAGATTGGGAAGATTCATTAAAAGGCATGACGGTGGATAGGCAATGGCTAATACTTAAGGATTGAATGCATGAATTGCACCAGCTATACATTCCTTTCTGGCGTAAAAACACAAAAGGAAAAGTGGCCCAACCATGGCTAACAAAAGGAATTAAGGATAGTATTAGATCCAAAGTTGGCAGAAAAAGTAGCAAGCCTGAGGATTGGGAGCAGTTTAGAATTCAGTAAAAAAGGACCGAGAGAGAAAAAATAAAGTATGAGTGTAAACTTGCAAGGAGCATAAAAAACGATTGCAAAAGTTTCTACAAGTACATAAAAAGAAAAAGATTAGTGAAGACAAATGTACGTCCTTTACAGACAGAAATGGAAGAATTTGTTATGGGGATCAAGGAAATGACAGTTCAGTTAAATACTTTGGTTCTGTCTTCACGGAAGAGGACACAAATAATGTCCTAGAAATGCTAGGTAGCCAAGTGAGCAAGAGGAATTAAAGGAAATGATTATTAGTAAGAAAATAGTGCTGGAGAAACTAATGGGACTGATGGCCAATAAATCCCCAGGGCCTGATGATCTGCATCTCAGAGTTCTAAAAGAGGTAGCCATGGAAATAGTAGATGCATTGGTTGTCATCTTCCAAAATTCTATAGATTATGGAACAGTTCCTGCAGATTGGAGGGTGGCAAATGTAACCCCACTATTTAAAAAAAGGAGGGAGAGAAAACAGGGAAATACAGTAGTAGGGAAAATGCTAGAGTCTATTATAAAGGATGTGATAACGGCACACTTAGATAATATCAACGGGATTAAACAAAGTCAACATGGATTTATGAAAGGAAAATCATGTTTGACAAACCTACTGGAGTTTTTTGAGGATGTAACTGAGAATAGAAAAGGGAAAACTAGTGGATGTAGTGTATTTGGATTTTCAGAAGGCCTTTGATAAAGTCTCACCCAAGAGGTTAGTGTGCAAAATTAAAGCACATAGGATTGGGGGTAATGTATTGGCATGGATTGAAAATTGGTTAACTGACAGGAAACAGAGTGTAGGAATAAACGGGCAGTGACTAGTGGGGTACCGTGTGCATGTGCGTGTGATCCAAGTTTGCTAACGGCACAAAATTAGGCGATTTCGATAGGTTGAGTGAGTGGGCAAACACATGGCAGATGCAGTATAACATGGATAAATATGAAGTTATCCACTTTGGCAGAAAAAACAAAAAGGACAAAGTATTATTTAAATGGTGATGGCTTGGGAAATATCGATGTACAGAGGGACCTGGGTGTCCTTGTACACCAGTCATTGAAAGCAAACATGCAGATACAACAAGCAGTTAGGAAGGCAAATGGTACGTTGGCCTTCATTGCAAGAGGATTTGAGTACAGGAGCAAGGATGTCTTACTACAGTTATACAGGGCCTTGGTGAGAGCGCACCTGGAATATTGTGTGCAGTTTTGGTCTCCTTACCTAAGAAAGGATATACTTGCCAGAGGGAATGCAGCGAAGCTTCACAAGACTGATTCCTGGGATGGTAGAACTGTCGTATGAGGAGAGATTGGGGTCGACTAGGCCTTTATTCACTAGAGTTTAGAAGAATGAGAGGGGATTACATCGAAACATATAAAATTCTGACTGGGTTGGATAGACTGGATGCGGGAAGGATGTTTCCCCTGGCTGGGAAATCTTGAACAAGGGGTCACAGTCTCAGGATACGGGGTAGGAAATTTAGGACCAATATGAGGAGAAATGTTTTCACTCCGAGGGCGGTGAACCTGTGGAATTTTCTACCACAGAAGGCTGTGGAGGCCAAGTCACTGAATATATTTAAGAGGGAAAGAGATAGATTTCTGGAAACAAAAGGCACCAAGGGGTATGGGGAAAAAGCAGGAATATGGTGTTGAGATAGAGGATCAGCCATGATCATATTGAATGGCGGTGCAGATTCGAAGGGCCGCATGGCCCATTACTGCTCCTATTTTCTATGTTTCTGTGTCTCTGGCACGGTCGTGGAAATAATCCACAGTCTGGTCGGGTCTTCCCGTCCCTGGGCTCCGGCCAAAGCAGCATGCTACAGTGAGGGAGGGGGCGCGGGCGAACACAGAGGGTGCTCTGTGTGGTACTTGGGTGTCGAAAGGGCTGCTGAATTGGCACAGATTGGATCGATGTCAGAGTTGGTTGCATTGGTGGCCACATATCGCGAAACAAGATAAAGTCAAACGCACTGGAATCTTGGACGGAAACTAGTTTTTCCCCTTCCGGAATGTTCTGGGAGGGAAAACAAACATTGGCGTCCCGGCGGTGAATCGCTGCCTGGTTCAATTTAAAGGGGCAGGTTCTGAAGAAAACAAGGTTTGGCAAATCCCATTTGTTGCCATGCCGACGCCATTGGCAAGTTTCACAATGCGTGTCAATGCCACTGTGTGTGAAGCAAAGACTGAGCAAGAGGCCACAAATAGAAACCAGTGAAAGGCAAACTAAGAGCCGATCTCGGAGGTAGAAACTGGTTACTCACAAGGCTGATGCATGTTTGAAGTAATCTTTGTCATGCAAAACAAAAATAGGCTAGATGCTGATGGGAGCGATGAGAGTACTGGAGAAATGAGCATGAAGGGGCTCAATTGTTGTGTCAGTTGAGTCAGCCGTGGCACAGTGGGTAGCACAGGCAGTCAGAAAGCTGTGGAATCAAGACTTGAACACTCCCAGTGCAGTGCAGAGGGAGCACTGTACTGTTGGAGGTGCCATCTTTCGGATGAGACGTTAAATCGAGGCCCCCCGTCTGCCGTCTCAGGTGGAGGTAAAAGATCCTTCAGCACTATTTCTCAGACGAAGTAGGGGAGTTATCCCTGGTGTCCTGGACCAGTGTTTATCCCTCAACCAACATCACAAAAACAGATGATCTGGTCATTATCACATAGCTGTTTGTGGGATCTTGCTGTGTGTGAATTGGTTGCCGCGTTCCCACATTGCAACAGCGACCACACTCCAAAAAGTACGTTATTGGCTTTAAAGCGCTTTGAGGGGTCTGGTGGTCGTGAAAGGAGCTATATAAATCTACGTCTTTCTTTCCAGCCCGATTATTCACTGTGCTTGCATCCCTTGGGGGGGGGGGGGGGGGGGGGGGGGGGAGGGGAGGGTAATTAATATCTTTGTGCTCTCCCTCGACAGGATCTTCCATCTGTTTTAGGTGGCTCTCCTCCCTCACTAATGATTGCTCCTGTTGTGAATAATGACCTCTTCTCCAGATCAGGCCCAGGTGCCCGGAGAACGGCCTAGGGCTTCCCTTGTCACCACCAGTCACTTGCAGCTGGGACGCCAAAACTGGTCCGGCAACTATCGCCAGCCTGCTCAGACGCTCGTAAAAGGGCTCTCAGCACAGGTACGATGCAACCAATCGCCTCCTTTGGAGAATAAGTGAATCAAGGGATATGGAGGATAATGCAGGACAGAAGGATATTACAAGAGGTTTTGTGTACAAGAGAAAAGACATCCTTATGCAATTATATAGGGTCCTGGTGAGACTGCACCTGGACTATTGTGTACAGTTTTGGTCTCCTTACCTAAGGATATACTTGCCATCGAGGGAGTGCAACGACGGTTCACCAGACTGATTCCTGGGATGGGGGGATTGTCCTAGGAGGACAGAGTGGGTAAACTAGGCTTATATTCTCTGGAGTTTAGAAGAATGAGAGGCGATCTCACTGAAAGATACAAAATTCTTAAAGCTTGACAAGGTAGATGCAGGGAGGATGTTTTCCCTGGCTGGGGAGTCTAGAACCAGGGGTCAGAATAAGGACCCTGCCATTTAGGACTTCTTCACTCAGAGAGTGGTGAATCTCTGGACTTCTCTACCCCAGAGGGCAATGGAGGCTCAGTCTTTGAATATTGAGATAGAGATCGATAGATTTTTGGATATTAAGGGAATCAAGGGATTATGGGGACAGTGCAGGAAAGTGGAGTTGAGGTAGAAGATCAATGATCTTATTCAATGGCGGAGCAAGCTCGAGGGGCCAAATGGCCAATCCCTGCTCCTAATTCTTATGTTCTTTTGTGCTGCATCATTCTATGATGGGATCAACAGGAATTTCCTGTTCTGTCACTCCATTACACAATGGATTAAAGGATCAGAGTTCAACCGTGTCACCTAGCAACAGGACCCAAAGGCAGTTGGGTTCAACCCTCACCACGTTGCAAATGTTCCGCTGTATCGCAACCCGAAGCCACTGAGGTGTTGGTTCTGTCTTGCCCGCTGACACCAAGGTGTGATGTCACATCACCACCTATACACACTGTCACCGCAGAAACACCTGTCATTAATCCCAGTACAACTGGAGACAGTGAGGGCGTTCCAGAAAACAACAGGTCTAACTCGGTATCAGTCTCGTCGATCCAGCCAGTCTAACTCGGTGTCAATCCAGCCAATCCGTGTCAATCTCGTCAATCCAGCCGGTCTAACTCCGTGTCTTTCTCCAGTTCCTGGTCATCTAAAGTACCGATTTACCGGGTAGATGCAACGACCTCCGGTTCCTAAAGCTACCTCCCCAAACTGTTGGACGTTACAAAGACTGTGTTTGCTTCCATCGCTGGAAATCAGAGAGCTCCGCCCCTTTGTGAAGATCCTGAGGGAATACCTCTCAGTCTGGTTCCCAGCAGACACAATGGTTCCACAGCACTCAACAACAGAAAAGAGGAGGAAGGGCTGTCCACGGAGATTCATGATCCTTTAAGGCCATCGCCCAACTGAAAGAACCTCCCGTCACTGAACGCACCAGATCAGTTCAACGCGGCAGTGGGAAAAAAGGTTGATTATTAACTAAAGCCTAAACTTAAGCTGTCAGAGACCGGGAGAATCATTAAGCTTCAATCAGAAAGACATGCATTTATATGGCGCCTTTCACAACCACCGCACGTCTCAAAGTTCTTTACAGCTAATGAAGTACTTTTGGAGTGCAGTCACTGTTGTAATGTAGGAAACGAGATAGCCAATTTGCGCACAGCAAGCTCCCACAAACAGCAATGTGATAATGATCAGCTAATGTTTTTGTTGACTGAGATAAATATTGGCCCCAGGAAACCGGAGATAACTCCCCTGCTCTTCTTCAAAATAGTGTCATGGGATCTTTTACGTTCACTGGAGAGAAAAGACGGGGCCTCGGTTTAACGTCTCATCCGAAAGATAGCACCTCTGACAGTGCAGCGCTCCCTCAGTGCTGCACTGGGAGCGTCGGCCTAGATTTATTTGTGCTCAAGTCCCTGGAGTGGGACTTGAACCCACAACCTTCTGACTCAGAAGCGAGAGTGCTACCCACTGAGCCACAGCTGAGACAGAAAGTAACACATAACGCGCAGCAGACTGAAGCAGCGCTGCTCTCCGTTTTAAGTCAGGAATCAGCGCCGTGCTCAAGCTCCACCAACAATGGTTCCATTCACTTTGGTGGCAGAATGAGGGCATCAGCCTAACACTTCAAAACACCCTCACAGACCTGCCGGCCCGACCTGGCACGGCCTACACGTGACTCCAGGCCCACACCATGTGGTTGACTCAACATGCATTTGTATAGCACCTTTAACCTAGTTTAAAACATCCCAAGGCACCTCACAGGAGGGCTTTCAAACAACATTCGACTTCAAGCCACGAGATGCAGCAAGGACAGGTGACCAAAAGCTTGGTCAGTGTGTTAGGATTTAAGGAATGACTTAACAATGGAGAGAGATGCAGAGGCGCTCAGGGAGGGAAATTGCAGCACTCAGGGCCCAGGCAACCGAAAGCACGGCCGCCACTGGTGGGGCGATTGAAATCAGGGATACACAAGAGGGTAGAATTGGAGGAGAGCAGAGATCTCAGGGTAGGTTGTGGGGCTGGAGGAGGTTACAGAGATAAGGAGGGGGCGAGGCCATGGAGGGATTGAACCCAAGAACCTCCTGGGCGCTCTGCCCCAGTACCACATGGCACAGCGCAGTTACTGACGGAGCTAACTGGAGAGCGAGTTCCTCCCAATGTTGTCAGTTTAGGGCAGGTAGGTTGGCACACATGGGTGTGATAAATATACCAATAATTTTTTTTCCCTCTGATGCATTAACAGAGTACATCCAGCCAATGTACAGGAGGCTGACACTAAGAGGGGAACGAATCTTACCAAACCGTGACAAAACAGAGGATCTTGGCAATGCAGTTTTCATTTAGAATTTAAGAAAAGGGCCTTGGTCAACCCATTTACACACACACACACAGCGCAGAAAGCTCGCTCCCATTTTCAAGCAGAGGAGGAGGGGCGCAGTGCACACGGCTAGGCCGAGGGGACATTACTTCATTATTTCCACAGCCTTAAACTGCCGGCAGTTTGAACTGAAAGCGGCAGATTCCCAGTTCGGAGCTGTCCGCGCCTGCATTTCACCCCTTGATTTATTGCGGTCTGTCGCCAATCCTGAAGCTGCGGCCTACTCTGCCCTCACAACAGAAGCCCAGGTGGCATGCTGTTGCCATGACGACGGCAGAGGTCAGGCCTCAAGGGATCGATAGTCGTCGGCTGTTGGCTCGTTTTCCCCAATATCATTCCCTCGTTTCGCCCTCCCCCTCTCCGTGGCCTTGAAGCCCGAAGCTGTGAAATTGCAGGATCCTAAAAATAGTGGTTGGCCTTTGAGAATATTGAGCACAACGTAAAAGAATCTGCGAGACCGGATTGGTGGCTTCCATGGGCACTAGTTGTCCTTCAATCAGTGGCCATGAGAGTCTGGGCAAAGTCTGACCAGGCCATTGAGGAGGGTAAAGAAAGGAGGAAAGGAAGAAAGACTTACATTTATATAGTGCTTTTCACGACCACCAGATGTCCCAAAGCGCTTTACAGCCAATGAAGTACTTTTGAAGCATCATCTCTTGTAATGTTGGAAACACAGCAGCCAATTTGTACACAGCAAGCTCCCACAAACAGGGATGTGATAATGACTAGATTATCTGTTTTTTGTTATGTTAATTGAGGGATAAATATTGGTCAGGACACCAGGGATAACTCCCCTGCTCTTCTTCAAAATAGTGGCATGGGATCTTTTATGTTCACCTGAGGGGGCAGATGGAGTCTCATCCGAAAGACACCTCCGACAGTAGGGCGCTCCTTCAGCACTGCATGGAGTGTCAGCCTAGATTTTTGTGCTCAAGACCCTGGAGTGAGACTTGAACCCACAACCTTCTGACACAGAGACAAAAGCTCCACCCACTAAGCCACAGCTGACAGAGTGGCAAGCAGAGAGGTACGTGTCTGAGCATGAGTGCGCGCCATGTGTGTCTGTAGGTCATCATCATCATAGACAGCCCCTCGAAATCGAGGAAGACTTGCTTCCACTCAAAGTGAGTTCTTAGGTGACTGAACAGTCCACTACGGGAATTACAGTCTCTGTCACAGATGGGACAGACAGTGGTTGAAGGAAAGGGTGGGTGGGACTAGTTTGCCGCACGTTCCTATACGCAAGTTAAGAAGGAAATTCTGTTTGAATGAACCTGCACTTCAATGCATATAATGATGGATAAGTTAAGCCCCAAGCGGCACAAGGAAGAGCTTGGCTGGGACCTTCGATTGTCTTCGATCTACATAATCGAGCAGTGCAACACCCGAGAGCTTTGAACCCACCGAGGCTATTTACATTAGTCTCATGTGTCAGCCCACTATACAATTCCCTGCTTTGCAAAGATACCCCGGTTCACACCTCAGTGTCTCTTACATCGTGTGGCTGTGTGTTTTTGACAGGAAGCTACAGTGGGAGAAGTCCAGATTGAGGCGAGAGCCAAATAAAAAAAGAAAGATAAATGATATTCCAGCAGGCGCCGGTCCAGTGATCATCGGCCAAAAGCCCATAAACAATTGTGTGTGTGTTTAACAATGACAATCCTGTCCATCAGTAGTCACTCCTGCCTTAATATCGCTCTGTTTTATGGAGTTTAAAAAAAGAGATTTAGCATGAGCAAGTTACAGGAAGAACTTGCATTTGTATCATGCCTTCGCCACCTAGAATGGTTACAGCACAGCAGATGGCCAATCGGCCCATCTAGCCCGTTCCTTCAGGACGTTCCAAAGCGCCAATGAAGTACTTTTGAGTGTGTAATCACTGTTGGAATGTAGGAAACGCAGCAGCCAATCTGCGCACAGCAAGCTCCGAAAAACAGCAATGTGATGATTACCAGCTTATCTGTTGACAGAATTTTACAGCACAGACCATTCAGCCCAACTGGTCTGTGCCATCCTCACTAGCCTCCTCCCACCCCTCTTCATCTCAACCTATCAAAAATATGCTTCTATTCATTTCTCCCTGGTGTTTATCTAGCTTCCCTTTAAATGCAGTTCGCCTCAACCACTTCCTGTGGTAGCGGTTTCCACATTCTCGCCACTCTGAGGAAATAAGTTTTCCCTGAATTCCCCACTGGATTTATTAGTGATTAGACTCTCCCCATAAGCAGAAACATCTTTTCTACCCAACCAAACCCCTTCATCATTTTAAAGACCTCTATCAGGTCGCCTGTTTTTCTGTTCCAGAGAAAAGAGCCCCCAATTACTGGTACAGGTTGACCCTCCCTTATCCGGCACCCTCGGGACCTGGCCAGTGCCGAATAAGGGATTGTGCCGGATGAGGGGAGGTCACGTGTTTGCAAGCCACATGCAAGTCCCAGACTCAAGCTACTTCGGGGTCCGCTGGCACCTCTGTGCTCACACACATGGTTCACACTTGGCCCTAACTGACAGGGCGAGAGTGAATCTTCCCGTTTGATGTGTCCCTGTGCCAGTGTGGGGAGACTCCAGGAACGACTCCGGGAATGGGACCAGCAGCAACTGGAGCTCGTTCTGGAGCAGCGGTTCCTTGTCCCCTTCCCCACCGTCCCGTACACCAGCCCTGGGCACAGCGCAGGGGGACAGTGCTGATCGACACCTCACACATCCACTGCTAGTCGTGGAGTCACAAAAGGAAGGCGAGTCAACGGAATCAGTGGGCCCAGAGGTGTCATTGGTCCCCAAGGTGTCGGCAGGCCCAGAGTTGTCAGCTCCGAAGTTGGGTAAACTTATTGTGGGTCTGTTGAGATTGAAATGTGCCATGCAAGTGTAAATGGGCAAGTTTTTTTTAAAAAAACATTGATATTTTTGAGGATTTTGACTAGCCACGTTCTCATGTGCCACCCGGTGGCCGGGAGTGGTCCCGAAAGAGGGGTTGTGCTGGATAAGGGAGTCCCGGATAAGAGAGGTTCAACTCGTATGATTCAATTCCCCCCCAATTACTGGCGCCATGATCTACGCACAGTTTCCCCTGACCCTAGGGGTCTGGAGCAAGAGGTCATTGCCAGACACGTCAACGCTCCCACTGCTTCAGGCACCACGCACTCTGTGGGGAGAGTTGTACAGACCAGATGGTCCTCATCTTCAATTCCCATTCTGTGCTGTGTTGGGTGTTGTCAACTGGGGCAATAGCTGTGCATGATAATTAACCGCAGTGCCCTGGAGGGCGAGTGGGTGTGGGGTAAAATCAGTCAGAGTTCTTGCTCCTGACCAACGTCCGATAACCACTGAAGAGGTGCGTTAGTGACACAATCAGATCATATTGAAGACAGGAAGCCCCCTCCTCCGCCAACAGTCAAATGGCCAGCTGACACCTGTTGCCCAGGCTCACACATGATGAACGGCCACATGGGTGAGGTAGCAGAGGGGAATTCGAGGCATGGAACCAAACCCTGACAGCAGATAGCACCTTCAAGAGAGCAGGTTGAGCTCATAGTCCCTCTGCAGGGATAGACTTGGTGTTCACAATGATAGATCTGTTGCACCCTCGAGGTCCTGTGTCGATGTCAGAAAGCGGGTACAAAGACACGCAGCAGTCAGAAGATGTCTCCAATCGCTTGATTGGCACCCCATCTGCCACTTCCAACATTCTGCCCATCCGCCACCGGCGCACCGTGGCTGCAGTGTGTACCATCTACAAGATGCACTGCAGCAACTCGCCAAGGCTTCTTCAACAGCACCTCCCAAACCCGCGACCTCTACCACCTAGATAGACAAGGGCAGCAGGCGCACAGGAACACCACCGCCTCCAAGTTCCCCTCCAAGTCACACACCATCCTGACTTGGAAATATATCAGGCGCTCCTTCATCGTTGTTGGAGCAAAATCCTGGAACTCCCCAACAGCACTGTGGGAGCACCTTCACCACACGGATTGCAGCGGTTCAATACGGCGGCTTACCACCAACTTCACAAGGGCAGTTAGGGTTGGGCTTGCCAACAACTTCCACATCAGAGGAACAAATAAATAAATAAAAACTGCGGGGGGTCCAAAGGTAGAGGCCATAAATATAAGATAAACCTCTTTACCCAGAGAGTGGTTGTAATGTGGAACTTGCTACCACCAGGAGTAGTTGGGGTGAATAACACAGTTACATTTGAGGAGAAGCCAGTAATTATCTGCCGGGAGAGAGGACTAGAAGGATATGTTGATGGGGTGTGATGAAGTTGGGGTGGGAGGAGGCTCGCGTGGAGCATAAACACCGGCACGGACCCACTGAGCCAAATGGCCTGTTTCTGTGCTGTACGAGTCTATTGATATTGCATGTGTCGCTGTGACATATTGCACATGGGGTTAAGTCTATCAGGACAGATCTAGAACAGAGAACTTCATCCCACCCCCTCAGTGCAGAGGGGTCAACCTCAATTGTTTTCTTTCAAAATGTAATAAGGAAATGACAGGGATGTGTAGGGTGGAGTCAGTGAAATTTAAACTGGACAGTGTATCAATGGCCGACTCGGATCTCAGACTGCTGACATCCTGACCATGAGATATTGCTTGCACCTCAGTCTATTGGTCCAATCCTATTATTACATGAGGGTTACAGGGAGAGGTCACAGGGGCGTTGTCAAAACCTCCAGACCAGGCCGGAGTGGAGGAGTGCATAAAGTTAGAATCATATAGTACAGGAGGAGGCCATTCGGCCCATCGAGTCGAGGCTGGCTCTTTCAAAGAGCAGTCCACTTAGTCCCCCTCCCCCGCTCTTGCCCCATACCCTTGCCATTTTTTTCTCCTTCAAATGTTTATCCAATTCCCTTTTGAAAGCCACTATTGAATCTGTATCAGGCAGCGCATTCTAGAACCACTCACTGCGTTTTTAAAAAAAATTCCTCATCTCGCCTCTGGTTCTTTAGCCAATCCCCTAAAATCTGTGTCCTCTGCTTATCGACCCTTCAGCCACTGGAAACAGTTTCACTTGATGTACTCTCTCCAAACCCTTTGTGATTTTGAACACCTCTATCAAACCGCCTTCTCTGCTCCAATGAGAACACCACCAGCTTCTCCACCTAACTGAAGTCCCTCATCCTTGGAACTAAAGCTCCTGTGCACCATCTCCAAAGTCTTCACATGCCTTCACCGACTCCTCCCACACAGGCAGGAGGGGATGGGCCTCGACTCCCACTGATTTCAGTGAGCCTTCCTCTCAAAGCAAAGGGGTGGGGTTCAGTGTTGGTAATGTGGGGGGGAGGGCAAGAGGATGCTTCATCACACTGTACACAATCCACGTCGAACGACCCAGGTAAATGTTCTTGCAACGTAAACTCCAACCAAGTTTCTTCGTAAACTGAGCGAGTGAACAGGTGCCCCGATAAACTTAGCGGAAAAATTCACAATGCGATAGAAAATGTTAACAATGTTTGGGGAAAAAAATTCAATCTCAGGACGTCCCACAACACTTGACAGCCAATTAAGTACTTTTTCTGAATAGTCACTGTTGCAATTTGAAAGGAAACGCAATTTGCGCACAGCAAGCACCCACAGAAACACAATTATCTGGTCATTACCACAATGCTGTTTGTGGGAACTTTCTTGTGCGCCACGTTTCCCACATTACAACAGTGACTCATCATCATCATAGGCAGTCCCTTGAATAGAGAATGACTTGCTTCCACGTCAAAAGTTCACAGGCGTTTCAATGAAGGACCCAAAATTACAGGTCTTGAACTAAATCTTGAATAGTGGAAGATGCCGGTGCGTGGATTTTTTTTTTTTTTTTTTTATAAAACGTGTGGTGACCGTGCCACTCCAGCCACCAGTGACTACACTTCAAAATCTACTTCATTGGCTGTAAAGTGCTTTGAGACGTCAGGAGGTGGTGAAAGGCACGATAGAAATCCAAATCTTTCTCTTTCACACAGCAATGACTCCAAATAATCTGTTTTTAGCTGTTGATTGAGGGATAAATACTTGCCAGGACACCGGGAATAACTCACCTTCTCTACTTCAAAATAGTACCATGGGATCATTGACATCCACCCGAGAGAGCAGACAGGGCCTCGGTTTAACGTCTCATCTGAAAGACTGCACCTCCAACAGTGCAGCGCTCCCTCACTACTGCACTGGAGTGTCAGCCTAGATTATTGAACCCACAACCTTCTGACTCAGACACGAGTGTGTTAACCACTGAGCCACAGCTGACACACAAATTGATACTGAAAGCCATAATGCTTTTCTTCCAAAACGAATGACGCAGAACGTTACTTTACATGGAACCCTTCAGGCACTAGGACCCAGGGAGGGAGAGAGAAACCTCTGAGCTGGGCGCATGATCTCCCCGTGGGATGATTTATAGCCCCTACCCCTTCAATGGAGGTCCAGACAACGCTCACAATAAAGGGAGGGATGCAAGCCTGTGAAACCAGGAGCCCATGGCAACATCAAACAGTGAATAATTTATGTCATTCATATACTACTGAATAGAAGGAATGGGGAGTGGGGGTGGGGAGAAATTAACTGGCTCAGTCACAAATCTCAGAGAATCTGCGGCTCAGTGGGTAGCACTCTCTCTCGCCTCCGAATCAGAAGGTAGTGGATTCAAGTCCCTCTCCAGAGATTTGAGCACAAAAATCTAGGCCGACTCTCCACTGCACTGCTGAGGGAGTGTTGCACTGTCAGTAGTGACAATACGGATGGAGCCCTGCGCTGTCGGAGGGGCAGTACTGAGGGAATGCTGCACTGTTGGAGGGGCAGTACTGAGGGAGCGCTGCACTGTCGGAGGTGCTGTCTTTCGGACGAGACGTTAAACCGAGGTCCCGTCTGCTCTCTCAGGTGGACCGAAAAGATCCCATGGCACTATTTCTAAAGAGGAGCAGGAGTGTTTTTCCTGATGTCTTGGCCACCAATTATCCCTCAGCCCACACCCAAAAACAGATTATCTGGTTAGTGTCACATTGCTGTTTGCGGGAATTTGCTGTACACACATTGGCTGCCACGTTTCCCATGTTGCAAGAGTGAGCACACTTCAGTAAAAGCAATTCACTGGCAGTAAAGTCCTTCTCTCTTACATATTTATATTATTCACGAGAGATGTCAGCCGGTTTATTTAGTCTCTTGCCCGCCGACCCCTCGTCCAGTCTCGACCCATTCGCGGGTTAATGGAAAGTGACTGAGGACTACCTCGATCAGGTCCATGGGTGACCACCCAAGGCCAGCCAGGAGCCGAGATCAGATGACAGAGTATTGGTTCGGCCCGAATTGGCCGCGCTCCCTGCAACATCAACACAATTGGATAATTTTTTTTACGTTAAATATTTCATGAGCGACCTTTCTCAGAATTCTCTTGTAGAGAAAGGGACAATAAATAAGCTCGAGAGCGACGTTTGTCTGACCTCTGTGAAACCAAGTGGTGTTCCTGCACGGCCTGATATTTACAGTTACCGTTCGGGGGTGGAGGGGAAACCCATGACTAATAGCCTTGAACAGCCAAGATCACACCCCAGGAAAGAGAAAACGGGGAGGCGGGGAGAAAGAAAGGTACATAGCATTACACAGTATTTACAGCACAGAAACAGACCAGACCATTCGGCCCAGCTGATCTATGCCGATGTTTATACTCCACACGAGCCTCCTCCCACCCCTCTTCATCTCATCAACATGTGTTTATCCAGCTTCCCTATAAGTGCATCTATACTCGCCACCTCAAACCACTGCGTGGCAGCAAGTTCCACATTCTCATCACTCTCTGGGTAAGCTGTGTCAGCTGTGACTCAGTGGGTAGCTCTCTCGCCTCGGAGTCAGAAGGTTGTGGGTTTAAGTCACACTCCAGGGAGTTGAACACATAAATCGAGGCTAACACTGCCACTGCAGTACTGAGGGAGTGCTGCACTGTCAGAGGTGCCGTCTTTCAAATGAGACGTTAAACCGAGGCCCCGTCTGCCCTCTCAGCTGGACGTAAAAGATCGCATGGCACTATTTCGAAGAAAAGCAGGGGAGTTATCCCTGGTGTCCTGGCCAATATTTATCCCTCAATCAACATTTAAAAAAAAAAAGAGAGATTATCTGGGCATTATCACAGTCTTGTTTGTGGGAGCTTGCTGTGTGCAAATTGCTGCCACGTTTCCTAATTTATGTTCATAGCGCCGGGGTTGCTGGGAACACTGCAAATCAGCGTTGACCCCATTCCTTCACGTGCAGGCCCAGTAAGGCCAGACAACGGAAAGTGAATAGCAATCCATGGATTTATACAGCTCGTCACATTGTCAGAACACCTCAAAGCGTTTTGCATAGTGGACTTACTGCCATGCAGACAGCTACATAGAATTATGAATGACATGGAGCCTACAAAACAAAAACTGGCCCAACTGGCATTTACCTTTCACATGATCTTCTTCCCACCTCTCTTTCATGTGACCCTATCAACATGATCTTCTATTCTGTCCATCCTCACGTGTTTATCTAGCTTCCTCTTAACTGCATTAAGATTTGAATTTCTATAGCGCCTTTCACAACCACCAGGCGTCTCAGTGCATTACAGCCAATGAAGTACTTTTTGACATGTAGTCACTGTTGAAATGTGAGAAACACGTCAGCCAATTTGAGCACAGCAAGCTCCCACAAACAGCAATGTGATAATGACCAGATAATCTGTTTTTGTTATGTTGATTGAGGGATAAATATTGGCCAGAGATCTTTTATGTCCACCTGAGGGGGCAGACAGGACCTTGGTTTAAAGTCTCATCTGAAAGACGGCACCTCTGACAGTGCAGCACTCCCTCAGCACTGCACTGGAGTGTCAGCTTCGATTTAGGTGCTCAAATCCCTGGAGTAGGACTTGAACCCACAACTTTCAGAAACAAATGTGCTACCCAAGCAATTCTGCAACAACAACATCCCATGCACAGAGAGATGAATTGCTATTTCTTTTGGTGTTTGTTGACTCCCAAAGCAAGCGCTCTACTCGGAACTCCTGCACTGCAAGCGAGCCCCAGGTGGGTAGAGGAAATGTTTTAAGGACACCCTCAAAGCCTCCCTGATAAAGTGCAACATCCCCACCGACACCTGGGAATTCCTGGCCTAAGACCACCCTAAGTGGAGGATGTGCATCCGGGAGGGCGCTGAGCACCTCGAGTCTCGTCGTCGAGAGCATGCAGAAATCAAGCGCAGGCAGCGGAAGGAGCGTGCGGCAAACCAGTCCCACCCACCCTTTCCTTCAACGACGGTCTGTCCTACCTGTGATAGAGACTGAAATTCCCGTATTAGACTGTTCAGTCACCAGAGACCTCACTTTTAGAGTGGAAGCAATTCTTCCTCGATTTTGAGGGACTGCCGATGATGTTTGAGAAAGGAATGTTCATCTCCTCTCTCGAATAGCGCAGTGGGAAACTTTCAACATTCACCGGAGTGGGCAGACAAGTGCCTCGGTTTAACGCCTCAGTGAAGGAACATCACCTTAGACACACTCTCAGCTCCACATCGGAGAGTTACTGACTTTGAGTAATAGTCATCCATGGCTCAGTGGGCAGCACCCTCACCTTTGAGTCAGAAGGTCGTGGGTTCAAGTCCCACTCCAGAGACTTGAGCACCTAAATCCAGGCTCACACTCCCAGTGCAGTGCTGAGGGAGTGCCGCACTGTCGGAGGATCCATCAAACCGAGGCCCTGTCTGCCCTCTCAGGTGGATGTAAAAGGTCCCACGGCACTATGTTGATGAGGAGCAGGGGAGTTCTCCCCGGTGTCCTGGGCCAATATTTATCCCTTAACCAACATCACTAAAAAAAAAACACAGATTATGTGGTGATCATTATCTCATTGCTGTTTCTGGAAGCTTGCTGTTGCCAAATTGGCTGCCGTGTTTCCTACATTACAACAGTGACTAGACTCCTGGCTGGCCTCCCACATTCTATCCTACGTAAACTAGAGGTGATCCAAAACTCGGCTGCCTGTGTCCTAACTCGCACCAAGTCCCGCTCACCCATCACCCCTGTGCTCGCTGACCTACATTGGTTTCTGTTTAACGCCTCGATTTCAAAATTCTCATCCTTATTTTCAAATCCCTCCATAGCCTCGCCCCTCACTATCTCTAATCTCCTCCAGCCTCAACTCCGAAATGCCTGCGCTCCTCTAATTCTGCCCTCTTGAGCATCCCTGATTATAATCATTCAACCATTGGTGGTTGTGCCTTCTGTTGCCTGGGCCTCAAGCTCTGAACTCCCTGCTTAAACCTCTCTACCTTCGTTCCTCCTTTCAAGATACTCCTTAAAACATACCTCTGTTACCAAGCTTTTGGTAACCTGCCCTAATTTCTAAATGTGCAGCTTGGTGTCAAATTTTATATCTCATAATACTCCTGTGAAACACCTTGGGACGTTTCACTACATTAAAGGTGCTATATAAATACAAGTTGTTGTTAATTGGCGGTAAAGTGTTTTGGGAAATCATGATGTCGAGAAAGGTGCTATAGAATTGCACGATCTCGCTATTGGCGCCTCATGACAATTTATTCCATTCATTTTGTGAGAAGAAATTACAGTGCAAAAGGCAGCGAACCCGGCAACTTGAATTGAAATTCTTCATCCCCTTCGGACTTGTTTTTCAGGAGGACCCCATACCAGGCTGATGCTTGTCACAAAGCTTGCTGCTTATCCTGCCGAAACTGTTGCAAGGTACAGTGCTTCCAGACATCTGACGGGTATTGGAAGTTACTGCAGTCAGTATATTGGCAGCCCGAGATCCCCGAGCAGACCTTCAGACAATTACAGTGCAAGCGAGGATGAGATGGATCCAATTATAGTGCCGCCAATATAATACGACCTCCTGCTCTGCCGATGCATCCAGCTTTTTTACATTTACCTGGGCCCATTAGTCACCAAGCACAGATCGGAGTGAGTGTAAGAATTGGGTCCTTGACATTTTTGCTCCGACGTGGGCGGAAGTGGGGAGGGTGTAGGATAGAATGTAATTTGATGTGGTGTTGTTGTCAGGAGGGGTGGGTGCTTTAATGAGCAGAAAGAAAAGACTTGCATTTCTGCAGTGCCTTTCCTGATCTCAGGATGTCCCAAAGTGCTTTACAGCCAATGAAATCATTTTTGGAGTATAGGAAACACGGCAGCCAATTTGCAGACAATTTCCTGTCTGTCCCCATATCCCTGGACTCACTTAATATCCAAAAATCTATCGATCGCTATCTTGAACGTACTCAAAGACAGAACCTCCACAGTCTCAAAACGCTTCACAGCCAATGAAGTACTTTTGGGATGTAGTCACTGTTGTATTGTGGGAAACGCAGCAACCAATTTGCGCACAGCAAGCTCCCACACACAGCAATGTGATAATGACCAGATCATCTGTTTTAGTGATGTTGATTGAGGGATAAATATTGGCCCCAGGACACTGCCCTACTCCTCTTCTTTTATACTGTCAGAGGTGCTATCTTTTGGATGTGACGTTAAACTGAGACCCCGTCTGCCCTCTCAGGTGGACGTAAAAGAGCCGATGGCACTATTCCAAAGAAGAGCAGGGGAGTTATCTCTGGTGTCCTGGGGCCAATATTTATCCATCAATCAACATCACAAAAAAAAAAGATCTGATCACGTGCAAATTGGCTGCCGTGTCTCCCTACATTACAACATTGACGACACAACAACACTTCAGAAAGTATTTCATTGGCTGTGAAGTACATCTGCCTGTATAGCAAAAGCAACACTTCAGATGTAACTGATCAACCAAAGAGTGCTTTAGGGTGTTCCAAGAACATTAAAAAAGTGCAATATAAATGTATTGCTTTTATGTATTGAGGTGTTGATTAAAGGAATTGATAGGGTAGAGAGAGAGAGAGAGAGAGAGAGAGAGGGAGTGAGAGTGAGACAGAGGGAGAGAGGGAGAGAGAGAGAGAGAGAAACGGTTTCCTCTGGTGGGAAAGTCCAGAACAAGGGGGCATCATTTTCAAATTAGAGCCAGGTCCTTGAGGGATGTCAGAGAGCACTTCTTCACACAAAGGGTGGTGGAAATCTAGAAAACTCTCACCCAAAAAGTTGCTGAGGCTGGAGGTCAATTGAAAACAAATCAAGACGGAGATTCTTGTTAGGTTATAAAGGGCGAGGGTAGATGGAGTTAGGTTGCAGACCAGCCATTGTCTAATTGTATGACGGAACAAGTTCGAAGGGCTGAATGGCCCCCTCCTGTTACGATGCCCTGGTACGGAGATGAGCAACACAGTCACTGACTGAGTTATTTGAGGAGATCCCGGATCAAATGAAGTTTCTTTATTGGCTTCATTTTAATTTAGATTCTGGGAGGTTGGTTCCCAGAAGTCAACTCCCTCCAATAGTGCGACTAAATCCCTTCCCCACAAAACCTTCTACCAATTAAATCTATGCATGACATTAAAAGGTGCTATATCAGTGTGTATAGTTTTGGTCTCTCTTATTGGAGGAGGAAAATACTTGCATTGGAGGCAGTTCAGAGAAGGTTCATGAGGTTAAGAAACATAGAAACATAGAAAATAGATGCAGGAGTATTGAGGCACAGAGCCTTCAGGCTTGTCTTTTTAACACACTTTGCCCCTTTAGAATTTTGCTGTAAAGTGGCCCTTTTTGTTTTTTGCCTTGGGTTTCTCTGCCCTCCACTTTTACTATTTTCCTTTCTATCTTTTGCTTCTGACTCCATTTTATTTCCCTCTGTCTCCCTGCATTGGTTCCCATCCCCCGGCCATATTAGTTTAACTCTTCCCCAACAGCACTGGCAAACACTCCCCCTAGGACATTGGTTCCGGTCCTGCCCAGGTGCAGACCGTCCGGTTTGTACTGGTCCCACCTCCCCCAGAACCGGTTCCAATGCCCCAGGAATTTGAATCCCTCCCTGCTGCACCACTGCTCAAGCCACGTATTCATCTGAGCTATCCTGCGATTCCTACTCTGACTGGCATGTGGCACTGGTAGCAATCCTGAGATTACTACTTTTGAGGTCCTACTTTTTAATTTAACTCCTAGCACCCTAAATTAATCTCGTAGGACTTCATCCGTTTTTTTACCGATATCGTTGGTACCTATATGCACCACGACAACTGACTGTTCACCCTCCCTTTTTAGAATGTCCTGCAGCCGCTCCGAGACATCCTTGACCCTTGCACCAGGGAGGCAACATACCATCCTGGAGTCTCGGTTGCGGCCGCAGAAACGTCTATCTATTTCCCTTACAATTGAATCCCCTATCAATATCGTCTCCCACTCTTTTTCCTGCCCTCCTGTGCAGCAGAGCCAGCCACGGTGCCATGGACTTGGCTGCTGCTGCCCTCCCCTGATGAGTCATCCCCTTCAACAGTACCCAAAGCGGTGTATCTGTTTTGCAGGGGGATTACTGCAGGGGACCCCTGCACTACCTTCCTTGCACTGCTCTTCGTGTTGGTCACCCATTTACTATCTGGCTGTGTACCCTTTTCCTGCGGTAAGACCAACTCACTAAACGTGCTATTCACGTCATTCTCAGCATCGTGGATGCTCCAGAGTGAATCCACCCGCAGCTCCAGTGCCACAATGTGGTCCGTCAGGAGCTGGAGGCGGACACACTTCCCGCACTCGTAGTCGTCAAGTTGATTCCTGAGATGAAGGGGTTGTCTTATGAAGAAAGGTTGAGCAGATTGGGCCTATACTCATTGGAGGTTAGAAGAATGAGAGGTGATCTTATTGAAACGTATAAGATTCTGAGGGGGCTGGACAGGATAGATGCGGATGTTCCCCCTCATGGGGGAATCTAGAACTGGGGGCATAGTTTCAGAATAAGTGGTCGCCCATTTAAAATGGAAATGGAGGAATTTCTTCTCTCAGAGGGTGGTGAATCTTTGCAATTCTCTGCCCGAGAGAGCTGTAGAGGCTGTGTCATTGAATATATTGAAAGGTGGAGAGAGAGAGATTTCTGAATGATAAGGGAGTCGAGGGTTATGGGGAGCGGATGGGAAAGTGGAGTTGAGGCCAAGATCAGATCAGCCAATCATCTTATAGAAAGGCTCGAGGTCGAGGGACCAAATGGCCTACCGCTGCTCCTATTTCTCATGCTCTTAAGTTTCTTGTTATTGAGGCCGACACGAGCAACGTAGCGGGCAAGCCGATCTGCACCATTTATGATCGCCACCGAGGACGGGGTTGTGGCGGAGATCCAGCTGGCAGTGACGGAAGCTGAAGGGAGCAAGCGGCAGGGCTCGCAGCTCGATGGAATCAATGCTCCTCAGCCACAGTCAGACCAATATTTATCCCTCAACCAACATCACAAAACCAGATTATCTGGTCATTATCACATAGCTATTTGTGAGAGCTTGGAACGCTTTGAAACGCCTGGTGGTCATGAAAGGCGCTATATAAATGCAAGTCTTGTTTTTAAACTGACCGGCTAATCTGATTATAGTGAATTTTGGTTGAGGCCCCCAAGCCGCAGAGAGAGGATCCCAGACAGACAGGCGATTTACACACAATATAATGCAACTGCAAGCAGGCACCCGTGATTAATGAGATTAAACGAGAGAGAGAGAAAATTCCTCGGCTCAAGTCGAAAAACAAACCTTTGTCCCGACTCTCGCGCGTCAAGACTCACAAGTTCAACTGCAAGACGGGGCAGAGACAACCAGCACACCCCCCACGCCCCAACAATAGTCACTGTTTACACGGGACGGGTTGATCCAGTTCCGATCTGGAGTTGGATCAACTCCAGGAACAGTGGCCACTGTTCACAGCCTGCTGCTGCGCATGTTTGGAGCCTGTAAATAGGCTTCTTGTTCGGAGAGCTGAGAGCTTGGGCACAAGAAGAGTAAATACTTAAAGGAGACAGTCACACAGACTCGACTGTCCTGCACCAATATTTATCCCTCAACCAAAATTCAGATTAGCTGGTCAGTTTAAAAAAAGACTTGCATTTATATAGCGCCTTTCATGACCATCAGGCGTTTCAAAGCATTCCAAGCTCTCACAAATAGCTATGTGATAATGACCAGATAATCTGGTTTTCTGATGTTAGTTGAGGGATAAATATTGGTCTGAGGACACTGGGGAGAACTCCCTTGCTCTTCTTTGAAATAGTGCCATGGGAATTTTTTTACGGCCACCTGAACGCACAGACGGGACCGCAGTTTAACGTCCCATCCAAAAGACTGCACCTCCGACAGTGCAGCACTCCCTCAGCACTGCACTGGAGTGTCAGACAAGATTTTTATGCTTATGTCTCTGGAGTGGGACTTGAACCCACAACTTACTGACTCACAGGCGAGAGTGCTACCCACTGAGCCACAGCTGACATTATCACATTGCTGTTTGTGGGAGCTTGCTGTGTACAAACTGGCTGCCGCACTTCGCTACATTACAACAGTGACTACACTTCATTGGCTGGGAATCTCTTTGGAACGTCCCGCGGTTATGAAAGGCGCTATATAAATGCAAGTCTTACTTTCTTCACTTTCTTTCTACAGTCTCCAGGCTTTTAAAATGCAATCTTAATGTCACATAATTCCTCCAATTTACTCAATCTTTCCTCCAACTTTGTGGTTTTTTGAAACTGCACCTTTGGGCCTCAGCCTGTGTCCCAGACTCTTCAGTAAATAAATCATGGAGACTCCTCTTAATACAGTAAAGAAACAAAGACTTGCATTTATATAGCCCCTTTCACGACCACCACACATCTCAAAGCACTTTACAGCCTTTTTAAAGTCACTGTTGTAATGTGGGAAATCTTTTTATGTTGATTGAGGGATAAATGGCCCAGGACACCGGGGATAACTCCCCTGCTCTTCTCAGAAATAGTGTCATGGGATCTTTTACATCCAGCTGAGACAGCAGGCCTTGGTTTAACGTCTCATCCAAAAGATGGCACCTCCGACAAGTGCTGCACTCCCTCAGCACTGCACTGGAATGTCAGCCTAGATTTATGTGCTCAAGTTCCTGGAGTGGGACTTGAACCCACAACCTTCTGCCTCAGAGATGAGAGTGCTGAGTGAGCCACGGCTGACACCAGGTGAACAAAGAGAGTAAAAGCTGGCGCCTTAACTGAAAAGGTCAAGATCGTGCCACTAAAAACTCAACCCAACAGTGGGTGGGCCCCACTTTGGGCTCAGGGTAAAGCAATAGCTTTTAACTCCAACAGATTTGCAGCAATGACCCAGAACAGATATCAATGGGAGATGTGTGTATACAAAACAGTCGCCAATACACAAACTGCACATTTCTCTGGGGGGAGAGATGCCACTTTGGATTAACAGCTGGCGTGAGACCACAGGATGAGCTTCACAAGATAATGCTTACACTGGTAGTTTATGGACCCGTGACATAGTCTTAAAAGGGTAATGCTACCGTGCTGTGTTCAGCCCAGAGGAAGGAAGCTCTTTCCTGTCCTGCCATTTCCCCCATCTTTCCAGAAAACACAGGCTCAGTCCTGAGGCCCTCTGAACCACCCACTGCTCTTCACGTGCAAGCCGAGGCAGCAAATGCCAGCAAGCTCTTCGTCCGCAGAAGGCATCACAGTTAAGTCCGAACCTGCCCTTGCCCAGTACGGGGACACTTCTAATCTGGAGAACAATTAGAAACAGAAACCCCAGTAGATTTATTTCCTCTAACACCCACTCCAGAGACTTGAGCACCTAATCCAGGCTGAAGCTGCCAGTGCAGGAGTGCTGCAGTGTCAGAGGTGCAGTCTTTCAGACAAGATGGTAAACCAAAGCCCAGTCTGCTCTCTCATCTGGATGTACGAGATCCTGCGGCCACTGAGGAAATGGGGAACCACATTAAAACAGTAATTATACTGCAAAACAAAAAAAGTACTTCATTGGCTGTAAAGCGCTTTGGGACGTCCTGAGGTTGTGAATGGCGCTACAGAAATGCAAGCCTATCTGTCTTTCCAATGCTGGATTCACAGGCCTTCCATTTATTGTCAGGTCTATGATGCTGTCAGTTACTTTACACTTTAGAGCATAGTCACAGAAGATGGCAATAAATGCTGGCCTTGCCAGCAACGCCCACATCCCATAAATAAATAAAACAAAAGAATCAAATGCTTGTTGTAGGCTGCGCTCTTTGGCAGAACCTCCCAAAACCACAAACTCCACCGCCCAGAAGGACAAGGGCAGCAGGCGTATGGGAACACCATCACCTGCAAGTTCCCCTCCAAGTCACACACCATCCTGACTTGGAAATATATCGGCCGTTCCTTCATCGTCGCTGGGTAAAAATCCTGAAAATCCCTCTCTAACAGCACTGTGGGAGCACCTTCACCACACGGACTGCAGCGGTTCAAGAGAAGGTGGTGGTGAGCCGCCTTCAAGGGCAATTAGGGATGGGCAATAAATGCCGGCCTTGTCAGAGACGCCCACATCCCGCGAATAAATTTTTAAAATGCAATTAAACTGTCACCAGTGTGCTATGGATTATCAAATATGTAACCAAATGTAATAGCAGAAAGCAGCAGCTCTTTATTGAACCTGCCCATTTTTGAACATGTCCAGACAGAATCAGGCAAGGGGATCTTAAGGTGTAATTCATCTCGATCCCTGAAACGTCAACGGCAAATTCAGAGGCATCGTCACCACAAGAATAATATATTCTTAGTCACACATTCCTGTCCCAGCCCAGAATATATCCTCAACTGACGGACTTCCGAAATATCACTCGGAGTCCTTTCCTGGAGTCGGGATGACTCACAGATACACCAACTGAGCAGCCGTTTCCTCACAGAAAAAAGGGGAGGAAGGGTGAGCAGAATTCCTGCCCAGTTCAACGCAGTGTTAAGTGGGAACCTAGGCACCTCTGACAGAGCCTTGGTTTAACATCTCTTCCGAAAGACAGCACTTCTGACAGTGCAACGCTCCCTCAGCACTGCACTTGAGTGTCAACCTAGATTTAGATGCTCAAGTCCCTGGAGTGGGACTAGAACCCACAACCTTCTGACTCCGAGGCGAGGGTGCTGCCCACTGAGCCATAGCTGACACTGATGTGGGGCGGGGTGGGTGAGTTGGGACTCCAGAAAAAGGAACTGACTGTGGGATCGAGGGAAAAGGCTGACACTAGGCCCACAATAAAAGTTCTGGGTGGAAAAATATAAACAGCCGAACATTTTTACACCATGACTCAGCCCTGCTTCATATCGGTTTCTCTTTGAGAGCAAGAGTGTTGGTTAAGCAACCGCAGACCATTCAAATAAGTCCAAGCACA
>NC_091988.1:77581668-77649168 GCF_044704955.1 Pristiophorus japonicus | reverse complement strand
TTGACATCTTTTACTTCTGTGGTCAAGCGACAGATCTCACGCTTCCTGTTTTGTGTGTGTGTTTTTTCCGAGGCATTTGGAAAACAAGGAAAAGACCTTAAATCTCTCTACTCTGGCACTGTGCATTTAATCTGCCACTGACATTCCACTGAGCACCTAATGGTGGAGTTACGCTGATCAGAACTTCACAAGGGCGTAGTTGCATTTCCCACAGGCGTCAGTGCCGCGAAATTTGCCCCAATCGTTTGTGATCATTCAAATTCCCATTCCTTCACCACCCCCCCCCCCCACCCCACCACAATCCTCCTCACGGGTTGTCTTATGAGGGACATTTGAGCAGGTTGGGCCTGTACAAATTGGAGCTTAGAACAACGTTCCCGTTAACTTTTTTTTGGATGCGTGGCCCTTTTACAGAGCGCAGTTGGCCGAACACTTAAAAGGAACATTGGTTGTGGGGTTGGAGGAGGTCACAGAGATAGGGAGGGGCAAAGCCATGGAGGGGTTTTGAAAACAAGGATGAGAATTTTAAAATTGAAACCGGAAGCCAATATAGGTCAGTGAGCACAGGGGTGATGGGTGAGCGGGACTTGGTGCGAGTTAGGACACGAGCAGCAGATACTTTGAAAATTCCTTCTTTTCAAGCATTCATCTTATTACGGTTTAAAAGCACCAACGACTCCGTTTGAGTCAGGGTTTGTGGCACATTCTAACTAATTTCTGTGGCGGGAAAACATTTCGAACCTCCCTTTGAATTTGGTTAGTAATTATCGTAAACCATGTGAAGAAGAGAACTGTAGTTTATGTCGATGTGGAACTCGTTACCATAAAGAGTAGTGCGGAGCATTAACACCGGCAGAGACCATGTGGGCTGAATGGACTGTTTCTGCGTGTTATATATGTAAACCTGTAAATACCTTGTTTAACCACCAGAGGGCTCATCCCCTGGAGTCCTAAGGGATCCCACAATCCCTTGGGAGCATCTGTACATAAGGAGGCCTCACAGGCTGAAGAGGCACTCTGGAGACCTAAATAAAGGACTACGGTCACACGTTACTTTGAGCTCACAGTGTCTGGTCAGATTCTTTATGCAAGACATAACACTGCGCTCTTAAGTTCAATGTAATTCTATATAGTTTAGTACTTGTTCGGTTACTGGAGCAGTAATCCCGAGGCCTGGGCTGATCATAGAATGATTACAGCACAGAAAAAGGCCATTTGGCTTATCGAACCTGTGCTGGCTCTCTGCAGGAGCACCTCAGTTAGTCCCACTCCCCACCCTGTTCCCGTAGACCTGCAAATGTTTTTCCTTCAGGTACATATCCAACTCCCTTTTGAAAGCCATGAGGGAGTCTGCCTCCACCACCCTTTCAGGCAGCACATTCCAGATCCTAACCACTCGCTGCGTAAAAAAGTTTTTCCTCATGTCGCCTTTGGTTCTTCTGCCAATCACCTTAAATCTGTGTCCTCTGGTTCTCGACCCTTCTGCCAATGGGAACAGTTTCTCTATCTACTCTGTCCAGACCAAAATAAATCAGAGAACACAGGTTTAAGTACAACGATAGCAGTTGAACTTGAATTCAGTTTTTATTATTTTTTTTAAAAAGCTGGCATAAGCAAGCTGGTCTCCGTAAAAGTGATTACAAAGCTGTCGGATTGTGGTAAAAACCCAACTGGTTCACTGATGCCCTTCAGGGAGGAAAACCTGTCGACCACACTCAGTATGGTGCATATGTGACTCCAGTCCCCACAACAATGTGGTTGACTTTGTCATCAAGCCACCATCACTTTCTCAGGATTACTAGGGATGGTGAAGTGGGGCTTTCGAGCTCTGTTATAATTAAAGGGTTAAGAATGGATCTCGGAACTAAAAGGGGCTTTTGTACTGGTCAACTTTACAAGCTGTGTAACCCGAGAATAATTACAGGAGGCCAAACTGTTGAACCACAAATAGCCAAACTGTTGAACCACAGGAGGCCCAAAGAGGCATGTTAAACAGGGCAACGGGTCAGAAGTGACACATTGAGAAACTCCATCTGGTATGAGACATAGGCGAATGATTGACTAATTCCCTTTTGCATCACACAATCAGCAATTGTGCACACGGCTTTGGGCCAATTAAACGGCCGAGGAGGATCGCGCACAGGGCTGGCATGCATCATTGAGTGTATAAAAGATTGCTTGAAACTTTATCATCGGAAAGGCCTGGCTACAGACAACTCCCCACTGGTGCAAAATAAATACCTGAATCTTCTAACCCAGACCTGGTGTGTTTATTTTAAATACTCCACTTCAGATGGGCATCAAATGCCGTCCTTGCCCACGAGAATAAATTTTTACTAAACTCTTATTATGTCACTGACCAGTGGAAAAAAATGTCCGTTTTCCTTATCCTCACCCTTCATAAGCTTGAAGATCTCCCCATCAGGTCACCCCTCAACGTTCCAATGCAAAGATCCCAAATTTCAGAGTTTAGGTCCCAGGCAGCTGAAGGCACGGCCGCCAACAGTGGAGCGATGAAAATCGGGGACACGCAGGAGGCCAGAATTGGAAGAGCGCAGAGATCTCGGAGGGTTGCCTCCATTAACTCTAATCTCCTCCAGCCGCGCACCCCCCACCCCGCCCCGAGATCTCTGCACTCCTTTAATTCTTCCCTCGAGCATTCCTGATCATAGTCGCTCAGCTATCGGTGGCCATGCCTTCTGTTGCCGAGGCCCCAAGCTCTGGAAGTCTCTGCCTAAACCTCTCTGACTCTCTTTGACCAAGTTTTTGGTCACCTGTCCCAATTTCTACTTGTAGCTCGGTGTCAAATTTTTAAAATCTTATAATACTCCAATACTCCTGTGAAGCGCCTTGGGACGTTTCACTATGTTAAAGGCGCTATATAAATACAAGTTATTGTAGTTAGGCTGGAGGTGGAGAGAGAGAGAGAGAGAGGGAGAGGGTCCCCATGATTAGAAACTAGTTAACTCGAGGAGGAAAATGTAGTCAACGCTCCGAATTTTTAAAAGAAAGCAGGATTATGGGGTTGGTCCCAATTGTCTCTCCTTTCTACACACAAGCAAAGCAGAAAGGGAACTGGGTGAACCGGCTCAGTGCCTGGGGCTTCAGTGTCAATCACCCACAGGGGTGGAACTCACTTGACCCCTCGCTGCGCTGAGTGCTCCCAGACGGAGCACAATGAATGACTTTTGCACTCTCATTCTGCTTCCTAGATTCTCATTTGCATACAAAACAACACGAGCAACTCAACTAACTCCTCCACTTGGCAGGTCTGACAGAACCTCGCCGCTTGTGTAAAAAACAAGGAACCACAACCAGAAAGCTTTTTTTTTCCGTATGATATCCAGGTTGAGAGAGAGAGAGAGAGAGAGAGAGAGAGAGAGAGAGGGTGTGGATGAGAGAGAGGAGAGGGAGCAAGGGAGAGAGATAGAGGGTCTCATTCTCACACATTTGAAAGAAAGACTTGCATTTATATAGCGCCTTTCATGACCACCAGACGTCTTAAAGTACTTTTGGAGTGTAGTCACTGTTGTAATGTGGTAAACACAGAGGCCAATTTGCAAACAGCAAGCTCCCACAAACAGCTAATAATGACCAGATAATCTATTTTTAGTGATGTTGATTGAGGGATAAATATTGGCCAGGACACCGGGGATAATTCCCCTGCTCTTCTGCAAAATAGTGCCATGGGATCTTTTATGTCCAGCTAAGAGAGCAAACGGGGCCTCGGTTTAACATCTCATCACATAGACGGCACCTCTGACAGTGCAGTGCTCCCTCAGCACTGCACTGGAGTGTCGGTCTAGGTTTTTGTGCTCAAGTCCCCAGAGTGACTGAGACGAAGCCCCTTTGAGGAGGTGTGTCGGTGACCTTAAGGAGCCGGGCTCACCACTGAAGTCCCATGCCACACTCGCTTCAGAGAGATACAATTCCCAATCGGAGCACATCACGGGCAAAGTTTCCACACGATAAAAAACGGGCGTCCCCTCCGAGCTGGGCGCCCGTTTTTTGCACCTAAAAAATAAAATCGCGATTCTGGAGCATTCTGCAGCTCCTTGTCTGCCTGGCGCGGCGCCCAGGGGGGCGGAGCCTACACTCGTGCCGATTTTGTAAGTGGGAGGGAGCGGGTACTATTTAAATTAGTTTTTTTTCCTGCCGGCAATGCTGCGCATGCGCGTTGGAGCGTTCGTGCATGCTCAGTGTGAAAAATACATTGGCACTCGGCCATTTTTGTAGTTCTTTGTAGCGGTTTAATTTTTGAACTTTTTTTAATAAAAGCACATTGCCATCAGCACTTGCAGCCTTCTCACTGCCTCCTATCGCCTCCCTCCCCCCCCCCCCCCCGCGGGAAAGAACGGGCGCGCCTCCCCCCCCCCGCGGGAAAGAACGGGCGCCTCCCTCCCCCTCCCCCCCCCCCCCCCCCGCGGGAAAGAACGGGCGCCTCCCCCCCCCCCCGCGGGAAAGAACGGGCGCCTCCCCCCCCCCCACGGGAAGAACGGGCGCCTCCTATCCCCCCCCCGCGGGAAGAACGGGCGACTCCTATCCCCCCCCCCCCCGCGGGAAGAACGGGCGCCTCCTCCCCCCCACCCCGCGGGAAAGAACGGGCACCTCCTATCCCCCCCCCCCCGCGGGAAAGAACGGGCGCCTCCTATCCCCCCCCCCCCGCGGGAAGAACGGGCGCCTTCTCCCCCCCACCCCGCAGGAAAGAACGGGCACCTCCTACCCGCCCCCGCGGGAAAGAACGGGCGCCTCAGGCTGACTGCAGCATTCTCTGTGCCTGAAGCACTTTCACACAGGTAGGAAGATGGTTTATTTAATCTTTTCTTTGCTTATAAATGTTTATTCAGGTTAGATTTATTTGTATAATATTTGTATAAGTATAAGTAAGAATTTATTGTAGAATTTAATGACTTCCCTTCCCCCCCCTCCCCCCCCAACCTCGTTCTGGACGCCTAATTTGTAACCTGCGCCTGATTGTTTAATGTGTCGAACAGGTTTTTTCAGTTCTGCAAAAATCTTCACTTGCTCCATTCTAACTTAGTTTGGAGTACGTTTTCACTGTGGAAACTTTGAAATCAGGCGTCAGTGGCCGGACACGCCCCCCTTTGAAGAAAAAATTCTGTTCCAAAGTAGAACTGTTCTACCTGACTAGAACTGCAGAAAAAAAAAATGTGGAGAATTGCGATTTCTAAGTTAGTCCATTCTCCACCAGTTGCTCCTAAAAATCAGGTGCAAATCATGTGGAAACTTGGGCCCTAAGTTTCCTCCAGTCAGTCAGCCCTTGGCTCAGGTACCTGCACATCTGTAGTGAGTCGTCGAGTATTGTGGCTGTATAGTTCCCACATTCACTTCAAAATACTGGTCTCCACGCAGGCTACAGCCCACCTTGCACGACAGACCACCCCCCCAGTTCACAGACTCAGAAATTTACAGCACGGAAGGAAGCCATTTCGGCCCATCGTGTCCACGTCGGCCGACAAAGAGCTATCCAGCCTAATCCCACTTTCCAGTTCTTCATCCGTAGCCCTGTAGGTTACAGCACTTCAAGTGCACATCTAAGTACTTTTTAAATGCGATGAATGTTTCTGCCTCTACCACCCTTTCAGGTAGCGAGTTCCAGACCCGCACCACCCTCTGGATGAAAAAAGTTCGCAACTCCCCTCTGAAACTTCCTACCAACTACTTTAAATCTATGACCTCTCTGCTAAGGGAAATAGGTCCTTCCTATCCACTCAATCTGGGCCCTCAATTTTATACACCTCAATTAAATCTCCCCTCAGCCACCTCTGTTCTGAAGAAAATAACCCCAGCCGATGCAATCTTTCCTCATAGCTAAAATTCTCCAGTCCTGGCAACATCCTCGTAAATCTCCTCTGCACCCTCTCCAGTGCAATCACATCTTTCCTGTAATGTGGTGACCAGAACTGCACGCAGTACTCTAGTTGTGGTCTGACTAGTATCGTTATACAGTTCCAGCATAACCTCGTGTATTCTATACACGACAGGCCGATCACCTCCACACCTCGCTTGCACAACAGGCCAATACCCCACCGTATAGCAGTGTGATTCCCACATCTCACCCCCCTCCACGGGGTGGGTCTGCAGACACAAACAGAACACAAGGCATGCACTCACTCACTGCAACTGGTGTAGAGCTTTAGTGATCCGCAGCCCCTGTCCCCCATCCCCTTTCCCCGACCCCATGCAAACATCATTTCCCCCACCTCCAACTGAAAAGTATTTGACGCGCGCGCTGCATGATCTGCTGGTTAGAATACTGGGAGAAGCTAGTGGTGAGACATTACCTTTTGTTTAATGCGAGCTGTTTGCTGGCTAATTATATGTAAATAGGGCAATTTACATCCTAATTTGCATGTTGCAGCTATCTGAGTGCAGTTCGTTCCCTAATGGAAGAGTGCGAGACTTGGAGCCGGCACAGACTGCAAACCTCAGCTGTCCTCACACAGATGTTCAGCCCAGAACTCGCAGCGCAGTCTGCACCCGAATCGTGGCGGCACTAAATATCCAAACTGCTGCTCACTCTTTACTTGCTGAGGCCGCACAGGAAGCCAAGAGGGGCTCGCACACCCGATGAGGGGGATCCCCATCGCAAGTGCGAAGGAATCGTCTGGAGAGGTTTCTTTTGTGAAGTGGTTTGGCGGTTCGGAAGAGGGAAGGGGACGAGAGACGGAGGGTCAGTGAGCACCGAGTGCGCTGCCGGCGAGACTGAAACAAAAGAAAGACTTGGATTTATATAGCGCCTTTCACGACCACCAGGCGTCTCAAAGTGCTTTACAAGCAATGAAGTACTTTTCCCGGTGTAGTCACTGTTGTATTGTGGGAAATGCGGCGGCCAATTTGCGCACAGCAAGCTCCCACAAACAGAAATGTGATAATGACCAGATAATCTGTTTTTTTGTTATGTTGATTGAGGGATAAATATTGGCCCAGGACACCAGGGATAACTCCCCTGCTCTTCTTCGAAATAGTGCCGTGGGATCTTTTACATCCACCTGAGAGAGTAGACAGGGCCTCGGTTTAACGTCTCATTTCAAAGACGGCACCTCCGACAGCGCAGCGCTCCCTCGTATTGGCACTGGAGTGTCAGCCTAGATTTGTGCACTCAAGTGGGTAAGGAGCTGCTACCCGACCCTCAGCGGGTAGTGTCAGCCCTAGCTCAGTGGGTAGCTCTCTCTCACCTGTCAGTCAGAAGGATGTGGGTTCAAGTCCCCCACAAGAGAGACTTGAGCACAAAAAATCTCATCAGAAAGATGGAAGACGCTGAAAGTCAGGCTCGATTGCGGTCAGCGATGCCCCTCAGAAGAACGGACGTGGCATCGCGGGTTGGCATTAGAATGGTGCTAATGGGAGCCCGAAACTCATTGGCCTATTGTGAGGGAGGGATGGAGGGAGAGGGAGCCAATCATTTGCTGTTATACCCTGTCTAATATTAAAAATGGGATGGGAAATAAACTAACCCCATCCCCCCACCCAGCAATAGCGCACGCTCAAGTACGTTGGAAATGAAACCACAGTACATTTACAGGCTGAGAAATGGATTGTCGCATTAGCTGCAGATTTTCCCTGTTAATAATTCTGATGGAGTAACGTTGAGAGCACATCCAATTCATCAGTCTGGGTTACTTTGCATTCCCCATGTGAGTGAAAACAAGCTTGCAGCAGAAACTTACGACAAATGGATGGATTGAAAGCTGGCTGAGCGGTGTGGAGCGCTCCCTTGGTCTCGCTCCATCCCATGGCCTGATCCTTCTACCAGAAGTTCAAAACCGTTTTATTTCTACAGAATAAACTGTTGGGAATCAGGCTGATGAGGGGAAGGAGGCGGGAGGCGCGGGGGGGAGGGGAGAAATGAAGGGGAAGTTGGCAGACGGATATGTTTGACCCAGAGGGCTGCTCGACTGTGGGATGCTTCATCGCAGATGGAAATCAAAGCCGCGGCTCTTATGTTCTTATGCTATGCGCCAAGGAAGAGCGTGAAAGGATACGGGGAAAGGGGCAGTAACAGGGACGGAAGCAGACGGCCCCCGGTGCTCGTGCTGGCACAAGTGTAATGGGCCGAATGGCCTACTTCTGTGCTGTAATTTACATAGAATTTACAGGCCATTCAGCCCAACAGGTCCGTGTCGGTGTTTCTGCTCCACACCAACCTCCTCGCCCAGCCCTACTTCATCTCCCCCCATCAACATATCCTTCCATTTCTTGCCATGTCTCGTTTCCCCTTAAATGCATCTATATTTTCGCTTCATTCCACATTCTCAGCACTCAGAGTAAGGAAGCTTCTCCTCAATTCCCAATTTGGATTTATTTACAACTTATTGGGATGCCACACCGTGCGCACGAGCTGTTCGACCAGCGAAGTCCTGCCCCCCGCGCGCCCCCCCGCCCCCCGGAGGCCCTGGAACTGAGGGCAAAAGGCTCCGAGTGGCAGCCTGGCTGACTCAGCATCTTGACCTCGGATTGAACCGGGGTCCCTAGTGTCCTTAGCCAATATTTATCCCTCAACCAACATCACCAAAACAGATTATCTGGTCATTGGTCCCGAGATCCCGGTTCTGGGCTTCCCGTGGGCTCGGGCGCCCACCAGCCATTGTGATTTTAGACCTCCTCTCCCTGCGCATCGGAGCACGTGCACGTCTGAACATACTAGGAGCTGGAGCTGGTCACATGGGCCTGGACACCCAATCAAGGTAAAGGATTCTCATTCATAATAAAGTTAATAAATGTGTTAGAAAAATATATATATTTTTCAGATTTTTTAAACAAGTTTTGTAATTGGAGTTTAAAATAAACTTACCTTAGTGGGCAGGGTTTTTAACACAAGTGTATTTTTACATTTTATTTTTACATCTTTATATGTTTTAAAACTCTTGTGCTGGTAAAAGTAGGCTATGCATCTGCTTTTACCAGGCTCAAGAGTTTTAAGGACATTCACTGGGCAAGAGATGGGGCAAGAGATAGGCAAATAGCACAATCTTCCCCATGTGAATGTCATTCTCCCCAAGAACTTGACAGATGAAAAGTCGGTTATTGGCGCATGTGCATTGCGTGCCGAAAACCGACTTTTGCGATGCCTTCCCAGGTCCATCCACACTCCGTACGGACCTGGGGAGGCCGGACTTTCAGGCCCATTATCACATTGCTGTTTGTGGGAGCTTGCCGTGCGCAAGTTGGCTTTCCCATATTACAAGTGACGACATTTCAAAAAAAAAGTACTGCATTGGCTGTAAAGCGCTATGGGACATCCTGTGGTCATGAAAGG
The DNA here is from genome assembly GCF_044704955.1 of Pristiophorus japonicus. NCBI lineage: Eukaryota > Metazoa > Chordata > Chondrichthyes > Pristiophoridae > Pristiophorus > Pristiophorus japonicus. Next base: position 77,639,888 of record NC_091988.1, on the reverse strand, counting down.
TACTATAGAAATGTAAGCCTGTCCTTTTCTTTTTAAATTCCTTATTGAATTGATTTGCGACTTATCACGCATTGGGACGCAATGCCGGGCACGAGCTGTGCGACCAAGCAGTGCATCACAGAAAAGTCTAGTCCTATCCTCACCCGACATAGGCGCGTGCAAGAGACACGGAACAGTGACCAAGGAGGAAGTTTTGTTCACACCACTCCGTGTCAACCCACACCTTTATGTTCTCTTTCTCTCCCTCCCGCCCGTCACCCCCCCCCCTCCCCCCCGGTCCTGGAACTGAGGCCGGCATCTTGACGCGGGGTCCTTTCTAGACTGTGTGGCGGAGTGTTGAGCGTGCGTGTGGCACAGGAGGGCAGCGGTTTGCCTGAACGTGTCTACAATCAGTTTACAAATGAATCTGCTCCAACTGGTGCAGAACCGATTGCAATCTTCTTCAAACATTGCCATGTTAAGATAGCACATTTGTCTGGTAAATATTATCGCGGGGTGTTCCCTTTATCTGGTGAGATCCAGGCTGAGTTTTGTTCCGAGGTCATCAGTTTCAATGACCTTGATGGCGATCTCCGATCATGCTCTCGGAATGCAGCCACTTAACCCACCCCCTCACTCAACCGCCAGCGCCCTCCCCACCCCCCGCTCACTCAACCCCCACCCCCCAAGCCCAGTTCAAGCCGCCAGGTGCAGCTGGCAAGAATTCTTTGCATTCCAGAGAGAGGGAGGGAGGTCGTTGACTGTCGAGATTTTAGCTGTGGTACGAGTGACATTTCCCACCCCCTGCTGGTTAACCACAGGTCAGGGGACACCTTGGACCAGTAAATGCAGCTGCTCGCAGGGGGGGCGGGGGGGGGAATATTTGGCCGCACCGCCCCTTGCCAATCACGTGCCTCTGTGCCTCATTTATACCGAGGAATTGCTCTCAGGATGTGGGCGACGTCGTCAAGCCCGCCGGTTCCTAGTTTCCCAGAGCAGATGGTGATGGGCCGACTGTTGTTTTTACAATCGAGCGGCTTTCTCAGCCAATTCCTATTCGAAGGAATCGGCACAAGCTCGACGGGCCAAATGGCCTCCTTCTGTGCTGTACTATTCTATGGTTCTGTGCGTTCCAAGAGTCAATCATACATCGTATTACACAGAAACAGGCAGGCCATTTAAACTAATCACCTCAACAACTCCTTGTGGTAACAAGTTAGCCATTCTAACCACTCTCTGGGTGAGGAAGTTTCTCCTGAATTCACGATTGAGTTATTGGTGACTATCATTTATTTATGGCCCTTAGTTTTGGTCTCCTCCACAAGTGGAAACATCTTCTCTACATCTACCCCATCAATCCCTTTCACAGGGCTCAATTTTGCCAACGCCTTTTTTCGGCACACTTACCTTAAGTGCAGCAACTTTGCCGCTGGAAAAAAGTTGCCCCATCCTGGCCGCTCGAGTCCCCGGAGTCCTGGCGTGGAGCAACAGGCCAGCGTCGAAAACAGTGCTGGCACCTGCTCCTCGCCCTCCCAGCGTGTCCTGCGGGCTGTGAGCAGGACCTGATGCTCGCAGCCACTATCCCCGGCCGAAGGGACGTCCCAATCTCGCCGCATTCTATCCCCGGCTAAGTTCCCGGGCCAAGATAGGATTTCGGTTTTATTTTCTATTCATTGATGGATGGATGAGAGAGAGAGGGAGGGAGAGAGAGAGAGCGAGCTTGGGGCAGGTGAGGTGGGGGAAAGAGTGTTTTGATGAGCAGGTTGGGGGGGGGGGGGTTTAAAAAATAAAACTTGATTCTGGTATATTTGTTATTGATTGATTATTACTTTTTGTGGTTTGTTTAGCGCGTTGTAAATATTGGTGCTTTAAATGTACTAAGCTGCACCAATTTCTTAACTGCCCGCAAGGTTTTTCAGAGCTGGCCACATACGCTGACCTAAGTGGATTTGGAGTAAGTTATTGTTGGCCAAAGTGGCATAAATGGCCAAAACTGGTGTAAGTGTCTGGGAACGCCCCCTTTTGAAAATAAAACTGAATTTAAAAAAAAAATCATACCTAACTGACTTACTCTGGAGCAAATTTTGGGGGGGGAAAATGGAATTTTTTTAAAATTTACACCAGAAAAATCAACTTACTCCAAAAAAAATTGATGCAAGTCATGGCCAAAATTGGGCCCACAATCTTGAAGACCTTAATCAGTTACTCCTCTTTTCTGGAGAAAAGAGCCCCAGCCTGTTCAATCTTTCCAAACTGGTACAACCTCTCTGTTCTGGTATCATTCTAGCCAATCTTTTCTGTACCTTCTCCAGTGCCTCTGTATTTTTTTATAATATGGAGACCAGAACTTGTCACAGTGCTCCAACTGTGCTCTCATCAATGTTCTATACAAGTTTAACATAACTTCTCTGCTGTGGCTCAGTGGGCAACACTCTCGCCTCAGAGTCAAAAGGTTGTGGGTTCAAGTCCCACTACAAGAACTGGAACACATAAATTTAGTCTGACGCTCCCAGTGCAGTGCTGAGGGAGTGCTGCACTGTAGGAGGTGCTGTCTTTCGGGTGAAACGTTAAACTGAGACCCCATCTGCCCTTTCAGGTGGATGTAAAAGATCGCATGGCACTATCCACGATGTCCTGGGCCAATATTTATCCCTCAATCAACATATCAATAAATTATCTGGTCATTATCACATTGCTGTTTGTGGGAGCTTGCTGTGCACAAGCTGGTTACCGCGTTTCCCACATTACAACAATGACTACACTCCAAAAGTACTGCATTGCCTGTAAAGCGCTTTGGGACGTCCAGTGGTCGTGAAAAGCGCTATATAAATGCAAGTCTTTATTTAGCCCTTTATACAATGTCTTACACCACCTCAGGACGTATCAAAGCGCTTTACAGCCAAATACTTTTTGAAATGTCGTCACTGTTGCAATGTAGAAACCATAGCAGCCAATTTGCACACAGCAAGCCTTAAAATCGGCGGTGTGATAATGACCAGAAAATCTGTTATTTTAGTGATGTTGTTGGAGGGACAAATATTGGCAATGCCACTGGGGAGAACCCCCCCGCTCTTCAAAATAATGCCGTGGGACGTTTTACGGGGCCTCGGTTTAACATCTCATCCGAACAGTTCATTGTGAAGCGCTGTGGGTGAAAGAGAGAGTTAAAGCCACATGTCCTGCGGCCACGTTAGCTAAATCAGCCCTTTTAGGTAATTGGTTTCCGAAGCGATATCAACTATCCAGTGAGCCAGCAGTTTTACAAGACTTGGATGCGTTCCAAGAGGATTAGAAACTCGGAGCAGTTTTGTCACATCACTCGCTGGATTAAAAGCATCCACACACACACACACACACACACACACACACACACACACACACACACACACACACACACACAGAGGACGGAGGGGGCAGCAGTGATACTCAAGGTTAAAGCAGAAACATCGGATGTGGGCATATAATAAACGTAATGAAATCTGATTTGCACATATGGCACATGGTCCCAGGAGCTTCCCATCACAACGCTGTAGACAATGCACTCCGAGCAGGATTCATGGGAATAATTAAAGAGAGACTTTCAACTACTGGAAGCTCATTGTCGAACACGGCACATTTTAAACAGACAACAGCCCTATAAAAGCCTCTGGGTCCCTTCCCACTCCCCCTACAGAAGACACTGACTCATGCCCACAATATGGCCCCATCAGCCCTCCCATACCTCACCCTAGAAACCATTCTTTATCCACCAATGTACACAGCGAGTCTCCATCGGCTATTTAACTGTGGAGGGCAGCACAATATCCTCCAGCGCCCACAGATACATATTTTCCCCTGGCGAGGGTGGCGGGTTGCCGGATATAGATCAGGAGTAGGAATTTTCAGCGAGATTTTTATTCCCTCCCCCAACATCCTCAACCTCCTAACGAGCCACCCGAGGTCAAGGTATACCACCAAACAATGAGATCAACCAACACGAGACCTTGCTGATCTGTAATCCACCTCTCTTTGCCAAGCAGTGCACCTACACAAATAGCTATCACAGCATTGTAATTCAAACTCCCCACCCCACAGAGTCTTATCGTTTCCTTTAATCAATTCTCAGGATGTGGGCGTCACTGGCAAGGCCAGCATTTATTGCCAGTCCCTAGTTGCCCTTGAGGTGGTGGTGGGTCTTTATGTAGAACCAGAAGGCTGGTAAGACTCAGCCACATTAGTGTGGGACAGGACCACTCCAGAGACTCGAGCACGCAAATCTAGGCTGACAGTGCAGTGTTGAGGGAGCGCGGCACTGTCGGAGGTGCCGTCTTTCAGATGAGACGTTAAGCCGAGGCCCCGTCTGCCCCCTCAGGTGGACGTAAAAGATCCCATGGCACTATTTCAAAGAGCAGGGGAGTTATCCCTGGTGTCCTGGCCAATATTTATCCCTCAATCGACATCCCTAAAAAAAAAACAGATTATCTGGTCATTATCACGTTGCTGTTTATGGGAGCTTGTTGTGCGCAAATTGGCTGCTGCATTTCCTACATTACAACAGTGTCTACATTCCAAAAAGTACTTCATTGGCTGTAAAGTGCTTTGGGACATTTCAGTGGACGTGAAAGGCGCTATATAAATGCAACTCTCTTTTTGCAGTCACCAGACCAGGTGAGGACGGCAGACCTCCTTCTATAAAGGACATCAGTGAACCAGATGGGTTTGTTTTCCTTTATTAAAAGCGACAATTTCGTCTGCTTCATGTGGAACTTTTACTGACACCAGCTTTTTACCTCCTGACTTTCTCAAAACGAGCGTGTTAGTAACTCGGGCCTCTGGATTACTGGTTCAGTAACACATGCGCTGCGCTGCCCTGACCTATTTGGCTCCTTTGTGTACGAACCAACTGAGCAGCCGACAGAGAACAAAATAAGACAGGACTGCAACGAGCCCGTAGGCCAATCACACGCTGTAAAACCGGAACCCAGCGCAACGCACACTTCTCCCACATCCCACAGCTATTTCAACACCTGCTATTTACAGCAGCTCCAGATACATACCGTGGGTGGGGGGTGGGGGGAGCCAGAAGAAATTCAATGCCAAATCGGTAGCCATCACTCCAGCTCCCATTGATTTTCACTTCCCAGTCGTTCGGTCTGACCTGCAGGATGCTTTTTTTTTTAAATAAAAAGAAAGTGTTTGTTTCTTTAAATTCGTTCTGCTTCACTGACAAGGCCAGCATTTATAAGAACATAAGAATTCGGAGCAGGGGTCGGCCATTTGGTCTCTCGAGCCTGCTCTGCCATTCAATAAGATCATGGCTGATCTGATTTTGGCCTCAACTCCACTTCCCTGCCCACTCCCCATAACCCGCGACTCCCCTGCAGTTCAAGAATCTGTCTATTTGCACCTTAAATATATTCAATGACCCAGCCTCCACAGCTCTCTGGCGTAGAGAATTCCAAAGATTCACGGCCCTCTGAAGAAAAAAATTCCTCCTCATCTCTGTTTTAAATGGGCGAACTTTATTCTGAAACTATGCCCCCTAGTTCTCGATGCCTCCCCCCCCCCCCGCAACGAGGGGAAACATCCTCTCTGCATCTACCCTGTCAAGCCCTCTCAGTATCTTGTACGTTTCAGTAAGATCACCTCTCATTTCTTCTCTTTTTGCCCATCCCTAATTGCCCTCGAAAAGGTGATGATGAGCCGCCTTCTTGAACCGCTGCAGTCCATATAGTGAAAGTGCTCCCACTGTGCTGTTCGGGAGGGAGTTCCAGGATTTTGACCCAGCGACGATGAAGGAACGGCCGATATACTTCCAAGTAAGGATGGTGTGTAACTTAGAGGGGAACGTGGAGGTGATGGTGTTCCCATGTGCTTGATACTCTTGTCCTTCTAGGCGGTAGAGGTCGCGGGTTTGGGAGGTGCTGGCGAAGAAGCCTTGGTGAGTTGCTGCAGTGCATCTTGTAACTGGTGCACACTGCAGCCACGGTGCGCCGGTGGTGGAGGGAGCGAATGTTTAAGGTGGTGGATAGGGTGCCAATCAAGCGGGCTGTTTTGTTCTGGATGGTGTCGAGCTTCTGTAGTGTTGTTGGAGCTACACTCATCCAGGCAAGTGGAGAGTATTCGATCACACTCCTGATTTGTGCCTTGCAGATAGTAGAAAGGCTTTGGGGAGTCAGGAGGTGAGACACTCGCTGCAGAATGCCCAGCCTCTGACCTGCTCTTGTTGTCACAGTATGTGTGTGGTTGGTCCAGTCCAAGTTCTGGCCTCCTCTCTCTCTGGTCAATGGTGGCCCCCAGGATGTTGATGGTGAGGGATTCGGCAATGGTAATGCCATTGAATGTGGAGGGGAGGTAGTTAGACTTTCGCTTGTTGGAGATGGTCATTGCCTGGCACTTGTGTGGCACGAATGTGTCAGCGTCTATTCACAGATCAGAAGGTATAAAGTTCCTTTGTACGTCCCGTGAAGGCCTGGCCTGCCTGTCTCTATGTCTGTCAAGACCCATTTGCAGGACTGTAGTCAGCATCACTCCTATGCTGTAAAAAGTACCTGACTATTTGTTTTATTTTAGGGATGTGGACATCGCGGCCAAGGCTGATATTTATTGCCAGTTTGCCCCATGTGAAAGTGGTGCTGGTGGTTCATGTGGCGAAGCAACTGAGTGGCGTGCTCGGTGATGTGGGTCTGGAGTCACGTGTATAGGCCCAGACCGGGTAAAGAGGACAGGTTTCCTTCCTGAAATGACATTAGTTTGGTTTTTAATGCCAATCTGACAGATTCATGGTCACTTTTACTGAGACCAGTTTTTTAATTTCCCAGATCCTCAAACTGCCACGGTGGGAATTGAGCTAGCTTTCTCGCTTACTAGTCTGGTAACATAACCACTATAACTACCGCACCAGTGTTAACTCGGTCCCCAGATTCTTCCTTGAATTGGTAAACCATTTAATTTTCGCCTTCAACACTCGGGTTTGCAAGGCACAATCAGGGATCACAAGCCAATTGGTTGGCCGCTGGGCATACGTAGCCCGTGGCGACGGAGCCCCATTGGTTGGCCGCTCAGAAACAATGGCCTCACTCACTGTGCGCAAGAACTGCGATGGATTATAAGATGTCCAATTATGATACAGGGATGTGGCTTGTGTGGAATGCACAGAAACATCTGTTTCTGTTCAGGAAGATAAGTGTTTTCCATCGAGCCTGAACAGACCTACAAAAGGGATACTGGCTTTAATTATCATTGACATTTTTTTTTAAAGCTGAAGTAAAATGGCGCAGAAAACCTTCACTGACAAGCCGAATGCTGTCCATCTGTGAATCGTCCCAGGATGCTCATGATAAAAGAAATGCAGACTCGGGGCCTGAAAACTCCGTCACTGCGCAGGCTCGGGGCCTGAAATCCTTCACTTTACACAGGCTCAGGGCCTGGAATCCAGACACTTTACACAGGCCCCAGGCCTGAAATCCAGACGCTCTGCAGTCCCACAGTCTCGACTACCTCGGTTCAATCCTCTCCCAAACTCTCAGAAATCCCTTATTTTCTTTCTCCACACCCACAACAAAAGTTAGGCCCCAACACCATGGCAACCAGATTGATCTGCATACCGGGCTCTGCGCTGTGCGTGATGCGGGGAGCGGAGTGTGTGTTTGTGTGTGATACAAGGCAAATTTACACCACAGGGGCCAACTCAAAATAATCTTACCATCTGCACCCCCCAGCTGAGAATGCAAATGCTTCATGTAGAACTGTAGAGTTTTATAGCACGCAAGGGGAGGCCAATCAGCCCACTGTGCCTTTGCCAGCTCTCCGAAAGAGCTAAGCATTTCGTCCTATTCCCTTACATTTTCCACACCCTTTCAAATTCTTCAAATATTTATTCCACTTCCTTTTTATAAGCTATTGGTATGACATGCTACATTCGAGCAACCCTTGCTGTTGTTTCAGCTGCCACACTCGAGAAGCTCAACGCCATCTGATACAAAAGGAGTCCCCTTGATTTATTACCCCATCCACCAGCTTCAACATTCACTCCCTCCACCACCGGCGCACCGTGTCTGCAGTGTGTACCATCTACAAGATGCACTGCAGCAACTCGCCAAGGTTCCTTCGGCAGCACCTCCCAAAACCGCGACCTCTACCACCAAGAAGGACAAGGGCAGCAGGCGCATGGGGACACCACCGCCTCCACCTTCCCCTCCAAGTCACACACCATCCTGACTTGGAAATATATCGCTGTTCCTTCATTGTTGCTGGGTCAAAATCCTGGAGCTCCCTCCCTAACAGCACTGCGGGAGCACCTTCACCACACGGACTGCAGCGGTTCAAGGCGGCGGCTCACCACCACCTTCTCCAGGGCAATTAGGGAGGGACAATAAATGCTGGCATTGCCAGCGATGCCCAAATCTCGTGAATGAAAAAAATATATACCCCTAACCTCTCCCACTGTTCCCCTGGCGATTATCTTCCATTCGTGCCCACTAGTTACACCAAGTGGATACAGTTTTCCCTATTTACTTCAGCCAAACCAGTTATCAGATCTTCTCAGCTCCGGAATCTGTTGTCTCTGCTCATCAGAGTGAATCTCTGCTGTACCCTCTCTATGGCTTTGACATCATTCTCAGAGTCAGAATGGTCAACCAATACCAGGACCACAGGCACATCTCCCTCACTGACTGCACTCACAAATCTGGTGTGTGCTCAGACGAGAGGGGGATTCAGTCTCCGTACAAGCCATTCTGTGGTAGGACACCGAGAAGTGTAGACTTGGAGTGCATGTCCACAGATCCCCGAAAGTAGCTGGCCAATTAGATAAAGTGGTTAAGGCGGCATACGGAATACTTGCCTTTATTAGCCGAGGCATAGAATACAAGAGCAGGGGGGGTTATGCTTGAACTGTATAAAACACTAGTCTGGTCACCACATTACAGGAAAGATGTGATTGCACTGGAGAGGGTACAGAGAAGATTTACGAGGACGAGGCCAGGAGTAGAGAATTTTAGCTATGAGGAACAATTGGATAGGCTGGGGTTGTTTTCTTTGAAAGAGGAGGCTGAGGGGAGACCTAATTGAGGTGTATAAAATTATGAGGTGTTTAGAGAGAGTGCAAAGGAAGGAACTATTTCCCTAAGCAGTGGGTTCACGAACCACGGGGCATAGATTCAAAGTAATTGGGGGGGAGGTTTAGAGGGATTTGGAGGATAAATCTTTTCGCCCAGAGGGTGGTGGCGGTCTAGAGCTCTCTGCCTGAGAGTAGTCTAGGCAGAAACCCTCACCACATTTTAAAAGTTCTTGGACGTGCACCTGAAGTGCCGTAACCTACAGGGCTACGCTCCAAGATCATGCAGTTCATATTGGGACCAGATTCACCTGCAGCCAATTCAAGTCTCAACCCAATACAAGGTTCAGCTTAAAAAAACGTCAACCCCAACTCAGCGCAAAAACGGGGGCCAACCTTTGCCACGTGGAGAGGGGCTTGTTTCACAACCTACCTCCGACTCCCAGCGGAAGAAAGACAGACTTGCATTTATATTGCGCCTTTCACGACTGCCAGACGTCCCAAAGCATTTACAGCCAATGAAGTACTTTTTGCGGTGTAGTCACTGTTGTAATGCAGGAAACGCGGCAGCCAATTTGCGCACAGCAAGGTCCCACAAACAATGAGATAATGATCAGATAATCTGTTTTTTTTTTAAGTGATGTTGATTGAGGTAGAAATAATGGCCCGGGACACCGGGGATAACTCCCTTGCTCTTCTTCAAAATAGTGCCATGGCATCTTCTCCATCCACCTGAGAGAGCAGACAGGGCCTCGGCTTAACGTCTCATCTGAAAGACGGCACCTCCGACAGTGCAGCACTGCACTGGAGTGTCAGCCTAGATTTATGCGCTAAAGTCCCTGGAGTGGGACTTGAACCCGCAACCTTCTGACTTGGAGGCGAGAGTGCTACCCACTGAGCTACAGCTGAGAACTACAGGTGCAGCATCCCGAATCCAGAATCCCCGGGACCGAGGCCGTTCCAGATTTCGCGTCTTTACAGACTTTGGAACGTCTTTCTGACGTCACGGATCCGGAAATACCCGAGGCGGTCGTCATGGGGCCGGCCCCGCCAAGGATGTTGTCAGACGGGCCGCCGGGGCCCATTGAGGTGGTGCTCGGGCGGGCGGCGATGAGGCCCCAAGGTAAGGGCGGCGAGGCGAGGCCCTGAAGTCGGGCAGCAGCGAGGCCCCGAGGTCAGGCAGGGTCGTCCGTTCCGGATTCCGAAACATTTTACGGATTCTGCCGACCCTGCCACGGATCGTCCCTGAGTCCGGAACTCCGGATTTTGGACGCTGTACCTATACTCTGATGACTATTTCTAATACACTTGTACAAAATTCCCACATGCTGTATTTTAAGCCGTCAGCCCCATGAATGGTGGTAGAACCTGAATGGATGCATGTTACTTCCCTCAAGGTCAAGTTAGCACAGTTCTGTCAGTGATGCATTTCAACACAATTTATGTACCGTGCGTAAACCTTTCAAGATACAAAAAGATTGGCCAAACATTCTCAGGCAGATGGATTCACCTTTAATTACAGCATTGAGAGAGTGGGTGAAGCCCAAGATTTATTCTACAATGAAGGACCGTCCCATCTCATTCCGGGATTGGTCAATTACTTGTGCCCAAAGGCTGTCCACAGACAGTTAATCACACACTCCTCTGTTCCTGCGCCATCCATTTGGAACAAAAGCAAATTCCACAGGGAGCCAGTTTCAAAGTCTTTGCAGTGACTCCATAAAGTAAGAATCATCAAGGAAAACCTATCACACAAGTACCACCACCTTTTTTTTTTAAAAAAACCTCAAATTACCTCCATAGTTTCTGCCTGTAATGTATTTGCTTCATGGGTTCTTTGCTTAAGAATTCATAGCAACACATTGCTATTAAGAACTAGTTGGTTTATTAGCAAAGGTTTAACAATCACACCACACATTATCGGTTCATCCACCAGACTCTCAACCACCTGCCTCATCGTGGATCCCCTGAACCCAATCTGCTGGGGCTTTATTGAGTCTTGTAAACATCACGTGACTGACTAAGCCCCTCCCACCTCAACAGCTCAACCAACCAGTGAGCCCACAGGTGCAGACATTCCATTGCCGAGGTCAGTCCTGTAATTACGGAGAGGAGTGCGGAACAGAGTGGTACCATCGCGCCCCCAACTGCACTAGAAGCCAAACCAAACTCCGCTAGACTCTTGGCAGCCAGTTCCAGGTGATGGTCCGGCAACGCAACAACACCTCGCGCAGAGAAGCACACGATCCCCACGGCACCAATGCACGAAACAACACACACTTCCCACATATCGTCAAGCAAAGCCGTGGCCAACCAGAACTTTCGACCAAGCCACATCGTTTTCAAGTCAACGGGTTCATGTCCAACGTGTCGAGATCCACAGCGCAGGTTGCCAACCCTCCAGGATTACCCTGGAGTCACCACATTACAGGAAGGATGTGATTCCACTAGAAAGGGTGCAGAGGAGATTTACCAGGATGGGAAAAATTTAGCCATGAGGAAAGATTAGATAGGCTGGGGTTGTTTTCCTTGGAACAGAGGAGGCTGAGGGGAGATTTAATTGAGGTGTATAAAATGAGGAGGGTCCGAGATAGAGTGGATAGGAACGACTTGTTTCCCCTTAGCAGAGGGGTCAATAACCAGGGGCCATAGATTTCAAGTAATTGGTAGGAGGTTGAGAGAGATGAGATGAGTAAATATTTCTTCACCCAGAGGGTGTTGGGGGTCTGGAACTCACTGCCTGAAAGGGCGTTCGAGGCAAAAACTCCCATCGCATTTAAAAGGTACTTGGATGTGCACTGGAAGTGCTGTAACCTACAGGGCTATGGACCAAGAGCTGGAAAGTGGGAGGAGGCTGGGTTGCTCTTTTTTGACCGGCAACAGACATAATGGGCCAAATGGCCTCCTTCTGTGTCGTGAATGTTCTATGATTCTATGAATTGAAGATTCATCTCCAGGTCATTGCTAGGAGCAAAAACTCAGGAGAAAAATCATAGTTCAGCATGATGTTTTTCCTCAAAATTTTCTTTGAACATGTAAAAGTTGTAAAAATGTCAAAGATGGGATAAAAATGGCTGTTTGATTGATAGTCAGGCTTCATCCAATCAGGTAATGAAGAGGCTCTTTGCTTTCCAATTGGCCCGGAAAGGCTAAGGATGGACGTGTGGAGCAGCCAATGGCAGGAGAGTGGGGGTGAGGTGGTTGCAAATGGGAGGTCATGTGATGGGATCTCCAGGAATACGTACAACCAGGGATGGCAAACCTAACACAGGGTCCCCGAGCGAACTAGGCCTCGCCACCAAATTCAATCCAAGTCTCCAGGCAACCTCTTCAACAGCAGGTCCTTCCACGGCCACAATAACCGCCCTAAATTGACTTAAAAAAATGTAAACGCAATTCCCCCCACCGCCTCCCTAGCCTCAAGACACGGATCAAAAATATAAAAAGGTCCTACCTTTTTCAATTTCCCACTCCTGGTCCCAAAAAAGGCAACCGAGTGGCCCCTGTAATCATAGGCGGCGATTGAGGTCATGCCATCCTCTTTGTCGATAAACAACGGGATTCCTTCCACCAGGGTGGTCCCACCCAGCGGCTGGTTAAAGTCCTGGCCACAGAAATCGTCATCAATCTCCAAAGGCTGTGAATAGGACAAAAAAAAACATTCATTGTTATAATTGTCTGACAAGATTTTGTGTTGCTTCCCCTGGACTAGCTAAATCAAGCTCCTCCACAAATTCTCACATTACAACAGTGACCGCACTCCAAAAAGTACTTCATCCAAGTTCTGACGAAGGGTCACAGACCCGAAACGTTAACTCTGTTTGTCATGTATTCAACGGTCATTGTAACCCATGTATAAACTGACCTAAGTTGCACACCGTGAGAACATTGACCACTAGGTGGTGAACTCCTAACCTGGACTTTCAGGTATAAAAGGGAAAGTTCCACCCATCTTCTCCACTTCAGTGCTGGCTAATAAAAGGTTACTGGTCACAGAGTGACCTTCTCTCAAGTATGGGCCTCATGTGCATTTATACTGTATAGTAAGGACATATTATTGGCGATGAGAAACTGGGAGTTAAACCACGCGAGCATGGCCACGAGCAGCACAAACGAGAGGTACTGTGTTGATGATGATTGGAATGATTTTATTGAGAGACTACAGCAAAGTTTCGTCACTAAGGAATGGTTGGGACAGGATTCGGCCGACAAACGCAGGGCTCATCTCCTGACGGTTTGTGGATCCAGGACGTACTCCCTGATGAAGGACCTTCTAGCGCCAGAGAAGCCGGCGGACAAAACTTATGAAGAGCTCAGTAAGTTGATCGGGGAACACTTTAAACCGGCGAGCAGCATGCACATGGCGAGACATCGGTTTTATACGCACCAGCGGCGAGAAGGGCAAAGCGTTTCAGACTTCGTGGCAGATCTCCGGCGAATGGCGAGTCTATGTAAGTTCCCAGATGCATGCAGAGCGGAGATGCTGCGAGACTTTTTTTTTTAAATTGAGGGCATCGGGCACGCTGGGGTTTTCAGGAAACTGATTGAGACCAAAAACTTCACCCTGGAAACGGCGGCTTTAATGGCCCAGACATTTATCTCAGGGGAGGAAGAGACCAGGATGATGTTTGACAAAAATCTTGGTTTAAAGGCAGCAAATGGAGAGGGAGTCAACATTGTTAATGCAGGACACAGTTCTCCAGGCAGGCAGGGGCAATCAGACAACTCAAAGGGGGAATTCAACAGAGACAATGGCTAGCTGAACGGCGATTCATGCCATTGCAAGGGACAATGCGGCCAGTAATGGGGCTATCAACACCTGTTAATGGTGCGCTTAAAGGACAGTTACAAAGACAGTCAGAGACAATTGACTGGTAATGGACCTTTTGTTTCCAACGGCTCATGGTGGAGGTGTGGAGGCAAACACCCAGCCAGAGCTTGCAGGTATCAGCAATATAACTGCAGAAACTGCAACGTCAGCGGTCACTTGGTGTGTATGTGCAGGAAGCCTGAGCCAGGTTGATGTACGAGGAGGACGGGCCTGATGTAAGCCCTACGAGGCCAAATGGACACTGGGGGAAATCGCTGGAAGCTGAAGTTCAGCGAGTTCATGTGGAGCACATGTACTGTTCACACACCAGGACGCCACCGATAATGATGAAAATGCTCCTCAATGGCATCCCAGTATCAATGGACTTAGACACAGGGGCCAGCTAGTCTCTGATGAGTATCAAACAGTTTGACAAGTTGTGGGCGTCCAAGGCCAGGAGGCCAAAATTAGTGCCGATTGACGCACAGCTACGGACCTATACAAAGGAGATCATTCCGGTGCTAGGCAGCATCATGTTAGTCGTGACCCACAAAGATTCGGAGAACAGATTGCCACTCTGGATTGTCCCAGGGGACGGTCCCGCACTACTGGGGAGGAGTTGGCTTGCTGTCATGAACTGGAAATGGGCCGATGTCAATGCAATTTCTTCTCTGTGGAGCAAGTATCATATGCTCACAGGTCCTGGACAAATTTGACTCACCATTTCAACCCGGCATTGGAATTTTCATGGGGACCAAGGTAGTGATTCACATAAACCCGGACGCCAGGCCAGTACACCACAAGGCCAGAGCGGTGCCGTACGTGATGCGGAAAAAACAGAAGGCGAATTGGACCGCCTGCTGAGGGAAGGCATCATCTCGCCAGTTGAATTCAGTGACTGGGCGAGCCCGATTGTGCCGCTGCTCAAGGCGGATGGGTCCATCAGGATATGTGGTGATTACAAGGCCACCATCAATCATGTGTCACTCCAAGACCAATAACCCACTACCGAGAGCCGAGGACCTCTTTGCAACGCTATCCGGTGGCAAACATTTTTCAAAATTGGGCCTGACCTCAGCTTACATGACCCAGGAGCTGGCGAGTGAGTCGAAGAAGCTGACCACCATCACGACACACAAGGGGTTGTTTGAGTACAACAGATGTCTGTTCTGGATTCGCTCGGTCGCCGCGATCTTTCAACGAAATACGGAAAGCCTCCTCAAGTCGATTCCAGGGACGGTGGTTTTTCAAGACGACATCCTCATCACGGGTTGCGATCCTGAAGAACACCTCCACAACCTGGAGGTGGTGCTACGCAGACTGGACCGGGTAGGGCTGCGACCAAAAAAGGCAAAGTGCGTCTTCCTAGCTCCAGAGAGGTAGAATTCCTGGGGACGAGGGTAGCAGCAGACAGGATCAGACCTACTGCATCCAAAATGTAAGCGATCCAGAGAGCACCCAGACCCCACAACACGACGGAGCTGCGTTCGTTCCTGGGGCTCTTGAACTATTTTGGTAACTTTCTTCCCAAATTGAGTACGCTGTTAGAGCCGCTACACGTGCTCCTACGTAAAGGTCGTGATTGGGTATGGGGGGACAGCCAGGAAAGGGCTTTTGATGGAGCATAACAAATTGCTTGCTCTAACAATCTGTTAACGCTATATGACCCATGTAAGAAACTTGTTTTAACGTGCGATGCGTCGTCCTATAGGGTCGGGTGTGTGTTGCAGCATGTTAATGCCAAGGGTCAGTTACAGCCAGTAGCTTATGCCTCCAGAAGTCTGTCCAGGGAGAAAGGGGCTACGGGTTGGTAGAAAAGGAAGCGCTTGCATGTGTTCTATGCAGTAAAAAAAATTCACCAGTGCCTGTTTGTCAGGAAATTTGAGCTGGAGACAGATCACAAACCCCCAACGTCCCTTTTGGCCGACAACAAGGCCATAAATGCAAATGCGTCGGCCCGCATACAGAGGTGGACACTCACGTTAGCCGCCTATGACTATACAATTCGGCACAGACCGGACACTGAAAACTGTGCCGATGCACTCAGCAGGCTCCCACTAGCCACCACCGAGGGGGCAACCGAGCATGCTGCTGAGATGGTCATGGCTGTTGAAGCTTTCGAAAGCGAAGGCTCACCCGTGACAGCCCGTCAGATCAAAGTCTGGACAAATAGAGACCCGCTACTGTCTTTAGTCAAGAAATGTGTCCTGAGTGGGGACTGGGCAGCCACGTACGGGGCATGCCCTGAGGAATTTAAACCATTTCACAGGCGCAAGGATGAACTCTCGATTCAGGCCGATTGCCTACTATGGGGAAACCGAGTAGTCATGCCCCAGATGGGCAGAGAGGTGTTCTTCAGAGAATGCCACAATGAGAACCCGGGCATTGTCATGATGAAGGCAATTGCCAGGGATAAATGCACACCTGGAACTTTGTGTTCGCAGGTGCAACACATGTGCCCAGCTGGGCAATGCGCCCAGGGAAGCCCCCCTTAGCCCCTGGTCCTGGCCCGCCAAGCCATGGTCACGCATCCATGTGGACTACGCAGGTCCTTTCATGGGAAAAATGTTTTTGATTGTAGTCGAAGCCTACTCGAAATGGATCGAGTGTGACATTCTTAATTCAAGCACGTCCTCTGCCACAGTAGAAAGTCTAAGGGCAATGTTCGCCGCCCATGGTCTACCGGACGTCTTGGTCAGCGACAATGGCCCGTGCTTTACAAGCATTGAATTTCAGGACTTCATGGCAGGAAATGGTATCAACCATGTCAGAACTGCACCGTTCAAGCCATCCTCAAATGGAGCAGTGCAGACAATCAAAAACGGGGTTCCCTACAAAGGCACTTATCACGCCTCCTGTTGGCCAATAGATCCCGACCACACTCGCTCACAGGGGTTCCACCCGCAGAGCTGCTAATGAAAAGAATGCTCAAAACCAGGTTATCCCTTATACACCCCACCATGAAAGAAATTGTTGAGAGCAGGCGCCAGTCACAATGTGACTACCATGACGGGAATGCGAGGGCGCGATGTATTGATGTCAATGACCCTGTCTTTGTCCTCAACTACGCTGCAGGGCCCAAATGGCTCACAGGCACTGTGATTGCCAAAGAGGGGAATAGGATTCTGGTATTTAAACTTACCAATGGACAAATCTGCCACAAACACGTGGATCAAACAAAATGGAGGTTCAGCAACCCCATAGAAGCAGAGGAAGAACACGATGTAGAGTTCACTCCACCACAGGTGACCAAACACCAGAACCAAGTGGAGGAGAGCCCAGTCACTGTGGGCAGTCCAGACAGGCCTGAGGCACTGCAAACAGCAGACACTCAGGCCAGCGCCCAACAACCGGAGCCCCAACTCAGGCGCTCTACAAGGGAGCGTAAACCACCAGAGATACTTAACCTGTGATTCCAATAAGACTTTGGGGGGGGGGGGGGGGGGGGGGAGGTGATGTCATGTATTCAACTGTCATTGTAACCCATGTATAAACTGACCTAAGTTGTATACCTTGAGAACACTGACCACTAGGTGGTGAACTTGTGGGAGACACTCCTAACCTGGACTTTCAGGTATAAAAGGGGAAGCTCCACCCACCTTTATCACTTCAGTGCTGGCTAATAAAGGTTACTGGTCACAGTGACCTTCTCTCAAGTATGGGCCTCGTGTGCATTTATACTGTATAGTAAGGACATATTACTGTTTCTCTCTCCACAGACACTGCCTGACCCACTGAGATTTCCAGCATTTTCTGATTTTTGCCAAAAAGTACTTCATTGGCTGTGAAGCGCTTTGAAACATCGGCAGTCTTGAAAGGCGCTATATAAATGCAAGTCTTTATTTTGCTTTTTCATTGCCTGTGAAAGTGGATATCGAAGGACCTACAGCGTTACTCAAAGAACAGCTCTCGCCAACGCTACACACCCCTCGGACACCACCTCCAAAACACAGACCAACTGGTCATTTAGCATGCTTGGCTGTTTGTGGAATCCTGCTGTGCGCAAACAGACAGCCACATTCGCCTACATAACACTAACTACAAATAGTGTCAGCCGTGACACTGCTGGTAGCCCTCACGTCTCGGGGCGGACTCTCCAGTACAGTGCTGAGTGAGTGCTGCACTGTCGGAGGTGCCATCTTTCAGATGAGGCGTGTACTGCCAATATTTCGCGCTCAATCAACATTACAAAAAGAGAGATTATCTGCTGTTTGTGGGATCTTGCCATGCGCAATTTGGTTGCCGTGTTTCCTACATTACAAAAGTGACCACTCAAAAGTACTTCATTGGCTGTAAAGTGCTTCGGACGCCCCGAGAATGTGATAAGTAGCTAAAGCAATGGCGGTTCATCCTTTGAGACACTCGAAAGCCAGTTCTGTCAGATGGTCTTTTAACCATTATTTTAACGGAACCAATTTTCAAATATTTTTCTAGCCAACTCTAAGAAAAGTTTACCAAAATAATTTTTTTTAGTTGCAAGTCACCCTTACATTCACTTCAAGAATTATTTATATAGTGCCCATCATGAACACCAGACGTCCCAAAACATTTTACAGCCAATGAAGTGTAGAAACTGTTATAATATAGGAAACACGGCAGCCAATTTGCACACAGCAAACTCCCACAAACAGTAATGTTATAATGACCAGATAATCTGTTTTTTTAAATGATGAGTGCTGAAGGAAAAATATTGAGCAAGATACTGGGGAGAACTCCGCTGCTGCTCTTCAAAATAGTGTCATGGGAACCTTTACATCCACCTGAGTGCACCTCGGTTTAATGTCTCATCCGAAAAGACGGCACCTCCAACAGTGCAGCACTGCCTCAGTCCTGGCAATGGGTCAGCCTAAACTCGGCAGCCCTCTCCTCTAACTCTGCCCTCTTGAGCATCCCTGATTCTAATCGCTTAACCATTGGTGGCTGTGCCTTCTGTTGCCTAGGCCCCAAACTCTAGAATTTCCTGCCTAAACCTCCCTCTCTTCCTTCAAGACACTCCTTCAAACCTACCTCTTTGACAAAGCTTTTGGTTACCTGCGCTAATTTCTACTTATGCGGCTCGGTCCTGTGAAGCACCCGAGGACGTTTCACTACGCTAAAGGCACTATATAAATATAAGTTGTTGTTGTAGGTTATGGGCTCAAGTCTCAGGAGTGGGACTTGAACCCACAACCTTCTGACTCAAGAGGCGAGGGGGAACAGTGCTACCCACTGAGCCATGGCTGACACCCGAGACACTAATCCATCTTCAATACCGAATGACACCCTTCAATTAGCAATTAACTGGCTCCAGTGTGAAGATGAGCTTTTATTTTCATTAATATAATTCTCTTAATAATTGGAAAGGCAAACTCAGAAATGGCAGGCATCGTGTTGAGCTGCTGTATTGAGTCCCAGAGGGCTCCGCAATAATAGGCTAGCTGAATTATTTAACTAAATACTGCTCTGCTGTTTGTACCCTGGGACTTGCCTTTGTGCAGGCTATGCAAATATTCTGCTTCATCTCTTGGTCATTAAACAAATTGTTTCATGAAAAGAAAGTTTGCCCTACACAAGGAAAAGAAAGGAAGCATTGAAGGTTTGTTTTGGGTGATGAGCTAACCCCATGTAGTGAGGCTTTGGCCTAGTTAGTTCAGTAAAGCCCTTACACAACAAAAATTACCCGGCAGAAAGTTCTTAACCTAATTTATCTGACAAAGGAGTCACTGAGTTGATGATTCTATTACCCTTGGTTACAGTCCAAAGCATTTTCAACAGCGGTTTTTTGGAGCGTGCAACTGTACTGACTTCAGGTGGGAGCAGGGTCAGGCTTTGGGCCTATATTTAAAAAAAAATTAATTCAGGGGATGTGGGAAGTCACTGACAAGGCCAGGATTTATTGCCCATCCCTAACTGCCTTGAGAAGGTGGTAGTGAGCCGCCTTTTTGAACCGCTGCAGTCCGTGAGATGAAGGTGCTCCCACAGTGCTGTTAGGGAGGGAGTTCCAGGATTTTGTCCCAGCACCGATGAAGGAACGGATGATATATTTCCAAGTCAGGATGGTGTGCAACTTGGAGGGGGAACATGGAGATGGTGGTGTTCCCAGGCGCCTGCTGCCCTTGTCCTTCTAGAGGTCACGGGTTTGGGAGGTGCTGCCGAAGAAGCCTTGGCGAGTTGATGCAGATCATCTTGTAGATGGTGCACACCGCAGCCACGGTGTGTCAGTGGTGGAGGGAGTGAATGTTGAAGGTGCCGATCAAGCGGGCTGCTTTGTCCTGGATGGTGCCCTACATATAGCATTGGGCCCTGTAATCTCCAGGACACTTGAGCAAAAACCCAGGAGACAAATCATAGGGGCAAAACTAAAATGATTTTTCTTTTAAATTTCTGCGAACAATTTTGTTTATTAGTTATAAAAATATTTGAGGTGGGAAAAAGCCTGTTTGACTGACAGTGAAGTATCATCCAATCAGCTAATGAAGAGTCTGTTCGCTATCTGGTGGGGAAGGCGGCGCACCGTGAGGATGGGCATGTCGGGCTGTCAATGGCAGGAGTGTGGGGGCGGGACAGTTAGAGGCGGAGGTCATGTGACAAAACCTCCAGGAATTTGTCCAACCAGAGTTGGGAACCCAAGAGCCATCATGTGACCGATCTTTCATTGCTCACCCTGGAACATTCAGTCCGGATCCACACATCAAGAATGGAGACAGTGAGCAGCTGCAGAACCGCGAGACAGAATTCAAATTCTCACTGTCGTGACAGGATTTGAACTCATGGGATTACATAGGATATACGGCACAGAAATAGGCCATTCAGCCCAACCAGTCCATGCCAGTGTTTATGCTCCACTCGAGCCTCCTCTATCAGCATAACCCTCTGTTCCCTTCTCCCGCTCATGTTTGTCTAGCTTCAACAATAACTTGTATTTATATAGCGCCTTTAACAGTGAAACATCCCAAGGCGCTTCACAGGAGTATTATGCGATAAAAAATTTGACACCAAGCCGCATAAGCACAAATTAGTGCAGGTCAAAGAGGTGTGTTTTAAGGAGCGTCTTGAATGAGGAAAAGAGAGGTTGAGAGGCGGAGGGGTTTAGGGAGGTAGTTCCAGAGCTTGGGGCCCAGGCAACAGAAGGCACGGCCACCAATGGTTGAGCGATTATAATCAGGGATGCTCAGGAGGACAGAATTAGAGGAGTGTAGACATCTCTGAGGTGGGGGGGGGGGGAGACTGGAGGAGATAGGGAGGGGCAAGGCCATGGAGGGATTTGAAAATAAAGATGAGAATTTTGAAGTCGAGGCGTTGCTGAACGAGAAGCCAATGTCGGTCAGCGAGCACCGGGGCGATGGGTGAGCGGGACTTGGTGCGAGTTAGGACATGGGCAGCCGAGTTTTGGATCACCTCGAGTTTACATAGGGTAGACTGTCGGAGGACAGCCAGGTATGGAATCGTCAAGTCTCGAGGTAACAAAGGCATGGATGAGGGTTTCAGCAGCGGGTGAGCTGAGGCAGGGGCAGAGACGGGTGATGTTACGGAAGTGGAAATAGTTGGTCTTTGTTATTGCTGCGGATTTGTATTCGAAAGCTCATTTCAGTGTCAAATATGACACCAAGGTTGCGAACATCTGGTTCAGCCTCAGAAAGGAGATGGGGAGAGGGATGGAGTCAGTGTCTCCTTAAATGCAACCAAATTATTCGCTTCAACCACTCCCCGTGGCAGCGAATTGCAGATTCTCCCCGCTCACTGGGCAAACAAGTTTTTCTGAATTCCCTATTGGATTTCCTGGTGACTATCTTCTATTGATAGCCTCTAGTTATGCTCTTCCCCACAAGTGGAAACATTCTCTCTGTATTCGCTCTATCAAAACCTTTCATAATTTTGAAGACCTCGGTTAGGTCACCCCTCAGCCACCTTTTTTTCCCCCCCCCAAGAAAAATGGAGACCCAGCCGGTTCATCCTTTCCGGATATATATTGTCATGTATCCTACATGGTGACTGCTTGTACTATTACAAGGTGTGCCACCAGGGGGCACTTCAGTGGGAGACTTGTAGGTTACCTGTACAGGTGTGCCAGGCCTAGTATAAAAGGCAGGCCATCAGGTGTGATCCTCACTCTGGAGTTATCAATGAAGGATTAAGGTCACTACAGGTTAAGTAGAACACATTGCCTCGTGGAGTCATCATCAGAGCATCCAAAGACATAACAATTGGCGATGAGATTACGGACCTTCACGCAAAAATAGCTACCCTTGGTACGTTGCTGCAGTTCGCCAATGGTGATGATTGGGACGCCTTTGTGGAGACGCTGGACCATTTCGTCACAGCCAACGACTTGGCAGGCGACAACCCAGCCACACTGGCTGATAAGCGCAGAGCTATCCTGCTAACCAGTTGTGGGCCCACTGTTTATGGCCTCATCAGGGACTTGCTGGCACCAGAGAAGACAATGACCAAGTCATATGAGGAACTTGTAACACTGATCCAAGAACAACTCAAGCCCAAAGAGAGCATCCTCACAGCCAGGCACCGGTTTTACACCCGACCGTCCGAAGGCCAGGGAATCGCAAAATATGCTGTCGGCACTGTGTGATTTCGGCAACCACCTCACCGAAGCGCTGTGGGATATCGGTCATTGGAATCGGCCATGAGGGCCTTCTTCATAAGCTACAGTCTGCGGATACCACAGTCTCACTGCAGAAGGCCATCTCCGTGAGCCAGGCATTCATGACCTCAACCTGTGGCTCTAGGCAGATGACTCATCCTCAGGACTCAAACCCGGCAAGTACTGTGCACAGAGTGGCGCCTTTTAGAGGCTGGACTGTAGAACGTAAACCTTCTCAGGGAAGAGAGAGAACAGGCCCCGAGTCCCTTAACTTAGAGTCCGCGGAGGGGGGCTAACCGAGTAGCTCCATGCTGGTGTTGCGGAGGGAAGCACAGGGCTCACCAGTGCTGCTTTACAGACTATGTGTGTAAAGGCTGCAGCACAAAGGGCCACCTCCAGCGAATGTGTAAAAGAAATATGACTCACTGTGTTGATGAAGAACCTGCAGATGGCCATGAATTCAGCGCGGATTATGAAGCGATAGTCAGAGAGGCAGCTCAGCCCCACGATGAGGTATATAGCATGTTTACCTGCACCACCGAGTGTTCCCTGTTGAGGATGGAAGTCGAGATAAATGGCATTCCAGTCTTCATGGAAGTGGACACGGGATCGAGCCAGTCAGTTATGAATCAAGAAGCCTTTGAGAGGCTATGGGACAATCCAGCTGAATGACCCAAGTTGGTCCCGGTTCAGGCAAAGCAGCTCACCTACACCGATGAACTTATCCCAGTCGTTGGTAGTGTGGATGTAAAGGTACTCCATGATGGCACGGTGCACAATTACCTCGGTGGATTGTTGTAGGTGATGGACCAACGCTACTCGGAAGATGGATGGAAAAGATCCATTGGAGCTGGGAAGATTTCACCCCTCCAGCGATCGACGTCCCCATGCTCAGAGGCAAATCAAGTCCCCACCTGAGGTTGGATCCGGCACCGGAGAGCAGACCAGCACAGCACCCGGGGCACAGACCGCTCAGCACGACTGCGTGGAGATGATCCAGCCGAGACAAACCGAACGCACCCTCCAGGCTCCAGTAGCACAACTCCGGAGGAAGAAAATCAGATCCAAAGGCGACTTCCCAGCCTCAGTGGCAGAACCCGGGGAGAAGAGGATCACCGCAGTCGACATCGTGGAAGAAGAAAAAGATGGCAGCGGCCAGACCATGAAGTGCAGCGCTGATGTAGTAACACGTGGCACCAAACGAAGAGGATGGGGGTAAAAATAGGCTCTCTTAAAGGAGGCCTGCAACTCACCACACTTAAAGGGACAATTCCACATACTCAATGTAAGAGCAACTGTGAGTTCGATGTAGAATGCATAATTAATGATCAGAGCTGCGTACATGCAATAAGCAAAGAAAAGTCGTGCGATAGCAATCGGAGCTACAGGTTATTTACTATGAGTAATGAAACATTGTGCGATGTAGGATTTCAACTGCATACAGTCAATGCAGCGGGCAGACACCCATTGGGAGCACACAGGTCCAGCGAGCTACCCAATGTAGTAGCCTGCGCCCCTGTGACCAGAGTTATGCACCTGGAGTGTGGCCACAAGCAGGCAATACATACAAGCCATAGAGCAAGCAATCTCAGGAGGGCAATGGCACCGGTATCGATACCCTACCCCGATCGGCTCCAGGCTCTCAGGCACCCGATGGCACCAACCACCACAAGCCTGAAAGAGCAAACCGCGCTAAGGCGCAGCCCCCAGACCCTATCGCCACCAAGGCTACACCCAGGAATGAAGGGTCACCCGCAACGGTCCTCCCAAATGGGACCAGGACCAGCCAGGATCCCAAACCAAAAAACGCCCAGGCAAGCGAGTCAGCAGTTCCCTTGGTCACTGCCAGACGACTGCTCCTCAGGGAGCAGCAGCGACCCGGGGCGCAAGGAAAGGACAGCGAAGTCACAGGCATCGGTGAACCTGCCCGACGCTAGGAACAACGGCAAAGGCCCGAGAGCAGGCAACTTGAACCAACTGGGTTCCCACTGCCAGCACTGGGCACCGCGCTGCCACCAGACTACCTGGACACCATCCAGCAGTGCTGGTACTGGTTTGTCCTCACGCACCAGTGCTGACACCAGTACTGATTCCAAGTATGTATCAAGTATGTACCTCACCAGTCAAATGTACTTGCCTCACAATTTCACCACAAATGTAATGATGTAAATGCAATTTTTTTTTTCTGGACTTGAATGTATATGAATGTAATGAGCCACCGGCATAATCTATATGTGGGGGGGGCGGGGAAGAGAATGGAGTGGTCATGGACACACAAACAGTAACCAATAGCACCTCCACTGCCAACGAAACATCACCTACTCACCACCTACTCACCCAAGATGGAAACGACCCTCCAAGGGTCAACCAGATAGAGCTAAGCCCAGAGCACAGTCAATGCTAAGGCAATTTGCACTAAAGGCTTGGGGGAGAGTGAGGTCATGTATCCTACATTGTTACTGCTTGTACTATTACAAGGTGTGCCACCAGGGGGCACCTCAGTGGGAGACTTGTAGGTTACCTGTACAGGTGTGCCAGGCCTAGTATAAAAGGCAGGCCACCAGGTGTGATCCTCACTCTGGAGTTATCAATAAAGGACTACGGTCACTACAGTTCAAGTACAACACATTGCCTCATGGAGTCATTATCAGAGCATCTAAGGACATATCATGTATCCCCTCGCATTTCTGGTATCATCCTTGTAAGTCTTCTCTGCATCCTCCATATCTTTTTTATAATATGGCGACCAGAACTGCACGCAGTACTCTAACTCGCATTCTGAGTATTCTTCTAGGCCTCTGGGTTACACAGGTACCTAGGAACAGGAGCAGGCCATTCAGCCCCTCAAAGCTGTTCTGCCATCCTATTATCAGAGCCGCTCTGTATCGTAACTCCATTAACCCGCCTGTGCTCCATATCCCTCGATACCCTTCCCCAATAAAAATCTATCGGTCTCAACCTTGAGCACTTCAATTGTCCCAAACTCTGCAGCCCTTTGTGAAAAAGTCTCCAGATTTGCACTACCTTGTGTGATAAACTGCTTACTGCATTCACTCCTGAACAGTCTGGCTCTAATTTTGTGTCCCATTATTCTCGAGTCCCTCACCAGAGGAAAGAGGTTCTCTGTATCTACCCCATCGAAACCCTTTCCGTTTTAAAGACCTTGATTCGATCACCCTTCCAAACTGAGAACAAACCTGCAAGATGCCTTCAATTTAGCCCTTGAAAGCCAAGTGCTGGGGATGAGAGGGTCCTATGAGGAGAGATTGTGCCTATACCCTAGAGTTTAGAAGGAGAGTGATCTCATTGAAATATACAAGATTCTGAGGGGGATTGGCAGGGTCGATTCAGGGAGGATGTTTCCCCTTGTGGGGGAAATCTAGAGCTAGGGGGCAGAGTCTCAGGATAAGGGGTCGGCCATTTAGGACTAAGATGAGAAGTAATTTCTTCATTCCAAGGGTTGTGAATCTCGAATTCTCGAACCCAAAAGGCTGTGGGTGCTGAATTGTTGAGCATATTCAAGGCTGAGATCGATAGAATTTTGGAATCAAGGGGAAATCGAGGGATATGGAGATTGGCGGGAAAGTGGAGTTGAGGCGGGAGATCAGCCATGATTTTATTGAATGGCGGAGCAGGCTCGAGGGGACGTATGGCCGACTCCTGCTCCTAATTCTTATGTCCCTATGTTCGTAGTCGGGTAACACTACCGTACCCCATACATGCACTTAGTGGGGGGTGACTGAACTGTCATTCAGGACCACTGAAGCTTGCATGCCTTCCCTGAGCTAAGCCAATCTGGCCCAGGCTTGGGATCACCCTGACCGATGCGGCTCAATCCCTCACTGGAAACGCTCACCGAGGCATCAAAGCTTTTCCTGTGACAGAAAAAAAAAAGCACTTCAGGGAATCGGGGAATACATTTTAAACTCCAGAAACAAGGATTCGATGCTAATTAGTGTATTTATGCATATTGATGAGCGATTGACATGCTTGCCTATGTTGCGCCAGTGCTTGCACGCTGCATACACACCCTGCGGTGGGCTTTTCCTGGCAGGACCTCACTGCAGTTGAATATTGCGTTACCCAATGTCGCCCCCCCACCCCCCACGCATTGACTGCCCGTGCACACCTTCCGATTACCCAGTGAAGGCACGTCAGTGAGCAGATTTACTTCAGGGCCCTCACGTCACCATCGAACACCCCTCTCCCCCCCGCAGCCAAAGGTCACCCTGAGCTACCCACAAGGTTTGGTGGTTAAAGGTCCCCCACAATCACCACGCGACAGAATCCGGTATCGGGTACGACCCTCAGATGTGCAAGAGTCCAAAACTGGACGAGCGCCGAGCTCTGAAGGTTGTCGGCAGTTATAACGCTGGGAAGGGGACGAGGCCATGGAGGGATTTGAGAGCAAGGATGAACATTTTAAAATAGAGGCTGGACCGAGAGCCAATGTAGGTCAGTGAGCACAGGGTGGGTGGAGAGCAATGAGAGAATTAGAAGAACAAGAAAGAAAGAGGAGGTTTTTAAAAAATTCATTCATGGGATGTGGGCGTCGCTGGCAGGGCAGCATTTATTGCCCATTTCCAGTTGCTCTCGAGAAGGTGGCGAGCCACCACCTTATACAACAGAGTGTCTCGCTAGGCCATTTCAGAGGGCAGTTAAGAGTCAACTACATTGCTGTGGGTCTGGAGTCACATATAGGCCAGACTGGGTAAGGACAGCAGGAGCACTGCACTTGATCCCTGTGGTATGAGGGAGTGATGCGGGGGGAGGGGGGGGGGGCTGCACAAGGTGATGGGGATGGGGGGGCTGGGAGGACATAACCACTCCCAATCATTATCTCTACAGAAAAAGGGGAAAGCAGGGTTCGGGTTTGGTTCTGACGCTGTCCAGAGACAAATAGCCTGCCAATATTCAATGCCTGTGCTCGCTGACCTATATTGGCTTCCGGTTAAGCAATTTCAAAATTCTCATCCTTATTTTCAAATCCTTCCATGGGCCTCGCCCCTCCCTATCTCTAATCTCCCCCAGCCCCACAATCTCCTCTAATTCAGCCCTCGAGCATCTCTGATTATAATCACTCAACCATTGGTGGCCGTGCCTTTTGTTGCCGGGGCCCCAAGCTCTGGAACTCCCTGCCTAAACCTCTCCGCATCTCTTTGGCAGGAGATGGGGGGGGGGGGGGGGGGGGGGTGGCGAGTGGCAAAGAGAACGACGATGAGATGGGGGGGGGGGGGGGGGGCGAAGAGAACGACGAGGAGATATGGGGGGGGGGGGGGAGAAAAAGGGGGAAGAAGCACGAGGAAAAACACAAGCAACCAGTTTACCAGATTCATCCAAAGATGACCTCTGACCCTTACTTTTACAAAGTCTCCGAGTGGAACCAGTTTGTTTTAGTCACAGGATAACAGGGCAAGCTTCTGCCTTCCCTCCAAACGCTCCATTGCTCCTATTTGTAGTAACAGCCAGGCGCGCTCAGACTGGGCCGAAATTACTGTGTCGAATCAATCAGAAACTCCAGCGAACGATCCAGCCAAGCCAGGATTCTGGGCTGCAGCGCACTGTGTATTTACGAGGCCATAAAATTACAGCACTGACAACACAAACTGTACTGAAATTAATTCCCAGACATGGCAATTAAGATTTCTTTATAACATATTTGGCGTCGCATCGTTGGGATATCAATCAGCTGAGCAGCAATTTGCACGCACTAAACAAACATTCAGAGGCTCGCTATGTGGATGGCCGGTGCATGCTCCCCGGGAGTGACTGCGTCACCTCGCTCATTCGGTCCGCCTCAAGGCAACTCATCACAGCTGGGGTCAGGTTGGGGTCTCCGAGGTGGGCGGACAGTGTGATACAGCTCCGCCTAGTGGACTACTGATGTAACAACTACTGATGTATTCATCATAAAAGGGTCAAGTGGTAAGGTCACATGATCTGGTTAAGGAGCTATCGTGTGTGCGTGCATTTGTTACTGGTCTTAAACACATCACAGGCGGGGTGAAGCACAGCGTGATTACCATCCACCGAGTGGATAGAAAGGTGCAGTGATGCATTTTGGAAGGAAATATGATGCGAGGCAGCAACAACTTGCATTTCCATAGTGCGTGTAATGTCGTAAAACGTCCCTAGGCACTTTACAGCAGCGTTTATCAAACAAAATTTGACACCAAGCCATATAGGGAAATATTACTGCAGGTGACCAAGAGTTTGGTCAGAGGGGTCCATGTTAAGAATATAAGAATTTGGAACAGGAGTAGGTCATCCCGCCCCTCGAGCCTGCTCCACCATTCAATAAGATCGTGACTGATCTTCCACCGCAACTACAATTTCCTGTACTATTCCCATATCCCTTGATTCCTTTAATATCCAAAAAAATCTGTCGATCGCTGTCTTGAATATAGTCAATGACCGAGCCTCCTCGGCCCTCTGGGATAGAGAATTCCAGAGATTCACCACCCTCTGAGTGAAGAAGTTTCTCCTCATCTCAGTCCTAAATGGCCAAGCCCTTATTCTGAGACTGTGACCCCTGGTTCTGGTATCTCCAGTCAGGGGAAACATCCTCCCTGCATCTATCCTGTCCAGCCCTGTAAGAATTGTGTGTTTCTCAATGAGATTACCTCTCATTCTTCTAAACTCGAGAATATAGGCCTAGTCTGCTCAATCTCTCCTCATAGAACAATCCCCCCATCCCAGGAATCAGTCTGGTGAGCCTTCGTTGCACTCCCTCTATGGTAAGTATATCCTACCTTAGGCAAGGAGACCAAAACTGCACCCAATACTCGAGATGTGGTCTCACCAGTACCCTAAAAATAAGTGCAGTAAGACGTCTTTACTCTTGTACTCAAATCCTCTTATAATAAAGGCCAACATAGCTTTTGTTACCATTAAGGAGTGTCTTAAAAGGAGGAAAGAGAGGTGGAGAGATTTAGTGAAGGAATTCCAGAGTTTAGGGCCTGGAAAGTTGAAGGCGCAGTCACCAATGGTGGAGCGATTAAAACCGGGGATGCTCAAGAGGACAGAATTAGAGGAGTGCAGACACCCTGGAGGTTGCGAGGCTAGAGGAGATTACAGAGATAGGGAGGGGTGAGGCCATGGAGGGATTTGAAAATGAGGATGAGAATTCTAAAATCGAGGTGTTGCTTAACCCGAAGCCAATGTAGGTCAGCGGGGTGATGGGTGAGTGGGACTTGGTGTGAGTTAGGACACGGGCAGCCAAGGTTTGGATGAGCTTTAGTTTACGTAGGGTGGAAGATGGGAGTCCGACCGGGAGTGCGTTGGAATAGTCGAGTATCGAGGTAACAAAGGCATGGATGAGGGTTTCAGCAGCAGATGAGCTGAGGCAGGGGCGGTGAGGTCGACAATGGGAGCATTGGAATAGTCAACTCTAGAAGTAAGCCAAGGCACAGGATATAAACTAAACAGTGCAATTTGGTAGGGACAGAGATCTAAGGGATAAGGGACACAAATCTTTCAATGTGGCAGGGCAAGTCAGAAGTCTGTTTAAAAAGGCATATGGGATCCTCGGCTTTATAAATGGAGGCATCGAGAGCAAGAGCAAGTTGGCCACAAGCCAGCCCCGACACACTGAACCATCAGAGATGACAGCTCGCCAGCTTTTAACACACCAGACCCACGTGCAAATCGGTGAAACTCTTGTCTGAATTGCCAGGGCCGTTTCTCCTCCGAGACCAACGAAAAATCCCAGCTCTGGAAACTCGCAGAGGGAGGTTGAAGAAAGGTTGAGCCAATACTCATTGGAGTTTAGAAGAATGAGAGGTAATCTTATTGAAATGTATAAGATTCTGAGGGGGCTCGACAGGGTAGATGCAGAGAGGATGTTTCCCCTCCTGGGGGAATCTAGAACTAGGGGGCATTGTTTCAGAATAAGGGGCCGCCCATTTAAAACGGAGATGAGGAGAAATTTCTTCTCAGTGGGTCGTGAAGCTGTAGACAGATTTTTGAACGACAAGGGTAAAGGGTTATGGGGAGCGGGCAGGGAAGTGGAGTTGAGGCCAAGATCAGATCAGCCATGATCTCATTGAATGGCGGAGCAGGCTCGAGGGGCCAAATGGCCACCTCCTGTTCCTATTTCTTCTGTTCTTAAGTAAGGTCAGAGAGCTGGATTACCCATGCCAACTCAGGACTACCCGCTTTTAATGATTCAGCCTGGCATGTAACGGTGGTGGGGGACGCAGGTTGGACGAGTGAGGTGGTGTGATCAGGGTGCGGAACGAGTAGGGCAGCCACAATTAACATGGCTGAATCGGAAACAAATTGGGGATTGAGGATTGTATTGTATTGGATTTGAATATTTAAGAATGGGGATTGTTGTGAGTAGCAGCTTCCAGGCACAGGGGAGGGGAGAGATTGAGCCGCCCTCCTCCCATCTGACTGACTCTCACTCTGCCACCCTCGCTGTTTCCCATCTGCCAGTGAGTTCAGGCAGCTAATGGGGATTTCTCGCCTCACACAGCATATCGCCGTGTTTAATTAGACCACATGTTGAAACGATGCTAAAGGTTAGTTTAAAAGAATTAATGATTACCAGCTGATCTCCTGTGTTGTTGCTCACTGTTGATTTAAAAAAAAACGCAGTCTCTCTTTCCCCATGTGTCTACTCAGTGCCCACTCTCCAGCTTTTACACCATCTCTGTCAGAGTGCAAGAGAGGGACAGAGAGAGAGAGAGAGAAAGGGACAGAGAGAGAGAGAAAGAGAGAGAGAGAGAAAGGGAAAGAGAGAGAGAGACAGAGAGAGAGAGAGAGAGAGAGAGAGAGACCGAGAGAGAGAGACCGAGAGAGAGAGACCGAGAGAGAGAGAGAGAGAGAGAAGCAGAAAAGAAAGAAAGCCTTGCATTTATATAGTGCCTTTCACAACCACCGGACTTCTCAAAGCACTTTACAGCCAATGATGTACTTTTAGAGTGTAGTCACTTTTGTAATGTAGGAGACGTTTCAGCCAATTTGTGCACAGCAAGCTCCCACAAACAGCAATGTAATAATGACCAGATCATCGTCTTAGGCAGTCCCTCGGAGTCGAGGATGACTTGCTTCCACACTAGAAATGAGTTCTCAGGTGACTGAAGAGTCCAATGCGGGACCTACAGTCTCTGTCACAGGTGGTTGAAGGAAGGAACGGGTGGGTGGGGTGCCTCGGTTGCCGCGCGCTCCTTCAGCTGTCGATGCTTGGCTTCAGCTTGCTCTCGATGAAGAGACTCGAGGAGTTCAGCGCCTTCCCGGATACTTTCCCCCACTTTGGGCGATCTTGGGCCAGGGATTTCCCAGGTGTCGGTGGGGATGTTACATTTTTTCCCAAGGAGGCTTTGAGGGTGTCCTTGAAGCGTTTCCTCTGCCCACCTGGGGCTCGCTTGCCCTGTCGGAGGTCCGAGTAGAGCACTTGTTTTGGGAGTCTTGTGTCAGGCATGCAGGCGATGTGGCCCGTCCTGCGGAGCTGATCGAGCGTGGTCAATGCTTCGATGCTGGAGATGTTGGATTGAACGAGGACCCTAGTGTGCCTCTCCTGCCAATGGATTTGCAGGATCTTGCGGAGGCAGCGTTGGTGGTACTTCTCCAGTGTTTTGAGGTGCCTGCTGTCCATGTCTCTGAACCATATAGGAGGGCGGGTATCACCACTGCTCTGTCGACCATGAGCTTGGTGCCAGGTTTGAAGTCCTGGTCTTCAAATACACTCTTCCTCAGGCGACCGAAAGCTGCACTGACACACAATGTGGTGTTGGACCTCGTCGTCGATGTCTGCCCTTGTTGACAGTAGGCTCCTGAGGTATGGAAAATGGTCCCCGTTGTCCAAGGCCTCGTCGTGGATTTTGCTAACCGGTGGTGGGGGCAATGCGGTGCGGCGGGGGCAGGTTGGTAGAAGACCCGTGTCTTACGGATGTTTAGTGTAAGGCCCATTCTCTCGTACGCCTCGGTGAAGATGTTGACGATGGCTTGGAGTTCGGCCTCCAAGTGTGCGCAGGCGCAAGCATCGTCAGCGTACTGTCGCTTGATGATGGCGAATAGGACAACCTTGGATCTGGTCTGGAGGTGGCGGAGGTTGAACAGATTCCCGTTTGTCTTGTAATTTAGCTCCACTCCAGCGGGGAGCTTGCCGAGGGTGAGATGGAGCATTGCAGCGAGAAAGATCGAGAAGAGCATTGGTGCGATGACACAGCCTTGCATGACCCCGGTCCATACATGAATTGGGTCTGTGGTGGATCCATTGGTCAGGATCGTGGTTTGCATGTCATCGTGGAGCAGGCGGAGGATGGTGACAAGACTTTTGAGGGCAGTCGAATCTGAGGACGACGCTCCATAATCCCTCAGTTGATAGCGTCAAAGGCTTTTGTGAAGTTGAAGGCGGCCATATACAGGTTCCCTGCATTTCTCTTGTATCTACCACGCGGTGAAGATCATGTCCATCGTGCCATATTAGTGGGCAGAATCTGCATTGAGACTCTGGGAGGAGCTCTTCGGCCACAGGAAGGCGGCGATTGAAGAAGATTCTTGCCATGACTTTCCCGGTGGTCGACAGCAGGGAGATTTCTCTGAAGTTAACGCAGTCGGACTCGTCACCTTTCTTGAAGATCGCCACGATTACAGCGTCAGATCTCCTGACATGATCTGCTCCTTCCAGATAAGGAGAGATGAGGTCATGAATCCGCGCCAGTCATGCTTCTCCGCCATGTTTTAGTGCTTCGGCGGGGATTCCATCTGAACCCGACGACTTGCTCTTCAGTTGTCGGATGGCCTTTTTGACCTCGTACCGGGCTGGGGTTGTGCTGAGATGGTGGCGGGTGGCATGCTGTGGGATGGAGTCGAGGACACTCACGTCGAAGACAGAGTCTCGGTTGAGGAGAACCTCGAAATGCTTCTTCCAGTGGGCACTGACTGCCTCTCTGTCCTGAATGAGTGCCTCTCCGTTCTTGGCCCTCAGTGGGGTAGGACCTTGGGTGCTTGGGCCGTAGGTGATCTTGACCGTGCTGAAGAATCCTCGCGCGTCATGGTTGTCAGTTAGCTGCTGGATTTCTTGAGCATTCTCCACCCACCATCTGTTCTTTAGATCGCGGGTTTTCTGTTGGACCTCGGCCTTCAGATGTTTGTAGAGCTGCTTTCTTGCCTTCGAATTGTGTTATTACTTCCAGTCCAAGAATGCTTTGCGCTTGCAGTATATTTGCTCCTGGACCAGATAATCTGTTTTTGTTATATTGTTTGAGAGATAAATATTGGCCCCAGGACACCGGAGATAACTCCCCTGCTCTTCTTCGCAATAGTGCCGTGGGATCTTTTCTATCCATCCGAGATAGAAAAGATCCCACGGTTTAACAACTCATCCGAAAGACGGCACCTTCGACTGTGCAGCGCTCCCTCAGCACTGCAGTGTCAGCCTAGATTTGTGCGCTCAGGTCCCTGGAGTGGGACTTGAACACAGAGGCGAGGGTGTTACACACTGAGCCACAGCTGACACCGAGACAGAGAGGGCGCCCGGCAGACAGAGAGCCCGACATCAGAACATAAGAAGGAGCAGTAGGCCATACAGCCCCTCGAGCCTGCTCGACCATTCAATATCATGGCTGATCTTCTACCTCAGCTCCACTTTCCCGCCCGATCGCCATATGCCTGGATTTCTCTAGAGTCCAAAAATCTATCTGCGCCTTGAACATACTCAACGACTGAGACAGAAACAGAGAGAGAGACAGAAACAGAGACCGAGGGCGCGAGAGTAGAGTAGAGCAGAAACAAATGGTACACCAAATTAGCTGGGATGCTGCTGTGGGTAAATTTGCTAACTCACATTCCCTGAACATTTTGGCCTGGTTACTCCTACACAGATGAGCTCCTGAACTCTGCAGGAATAGTGGGAATATTGATCACTTCCCTGTTGGAGGAGGAAGTAAGAGATAATTCCATTGAACAGATTTCCTTGATTCTTGAGAAATACAGTTAGTCCATCATCAAGGCCAAAAGGAGTAAACATGTTACATTCAGTAATGGTAAGTTATGCAACTATTGAGCTTTGGATTTTAAATCTGAG
Source organism: Pristiophorus japonicus (assembly GCF_044704955.1). Taxonomy (NCBI): domain Eukaryota; kingdom Metazoa; phylum Chordata; class Chondrichthyes; family Pristiophoridae; genus Pristiophorus; species Pristiophorus japonicus. Next base: position 77,605,450 of record NC_091988.1, on the reverse strand, counting down.
AGATAATACGTCAACAGCTCATATTATATAGTGCCTTTAACATTGTGCAGCATTCCAAGGCGCTTCACAGGAGCGATGATCACAAAATTTTACATGGAGCCACGTAAGGAGATATTAAAACAGATGACCAAATGCTTTGTCAAAAACAGAGATTATAAAGACATTTTAAAGAGAGGGAGGCAGAGAGGTTTAGGGAGGGAATTCCAAGGCATAGAGCCCAGGTGGGTTGAAGGCACGGCCGCCAATGGTGGGGCGATTAAAATCGGGAATGCGCAAGAGGCCAGAATTGGAGGAGCGCAGAGATCTCGGAGGGTTGTGGGGCTGGAGGAGATAGGGAGGGGGGGGAAGAGGCCATGGAGGGATTTGAACAAGAGGATGAGAATTTAAAAATTGAAGCATTGCCAGGCTGGGAGCCAATGTCGGTCAGTGAGCGCAGTGGGTGATGAGTGAGTGGGACTTGGTGAGAGTTCGAACACGGGCAGCCGAGTTTTGGATGAGCTCAATTTGATGGACAGTGGAAGATGGGAGGACAGCTTGAGAAAAGTCAGGGCAAGAGGTAAGAAAGGCATGGATGAGGGTTTCAACAGATGAGCTAAGACAGGAGAGAAGTAGAGAAGACAAGCCAGCAACCAGTTACTGTCCTCTGTATTCACCAGCCTATGGCGTCAGGTGATGGGAAATCCAAGATGGCCGAAGTAATGTCACCTTCCGTTGCAACAGCCGCCCCCCGCGCCTCTGTTCAACAAATCGATGAACTAGTTTCCCATGGCAATGAAAATTCCACCCCTCCCCCAAAAAATATCACAACCACCAACTTTAGTGGAAAGATCCCGGTTTCCATCACTCCACAACTTGTACTGTCGGCTAATTTTCAGTCCAAGATCGATGGAAACGGCACGACAACCAATCGACTGTCCATTCCTGAGCTAGAGGGAGTGGCCATGGTTTCCATCCCTGATTGCTAACCAGCGGCCACTAGTGGAGAGGGCACACTTGCGCGCGCACATGCCCATAAACAGGATCAGCTCACGGTCTGCGACACCCTCCCCCCGCCATGATCAGAAGGTCTGCTGCAGCTCATCGTTGAGGCTCAGGCATGTGGCATGGTCGGGCAGACATGGTACTGAGATCGGTCGCCCGGCACCAGTGGGTATCTACGGCGGGGTATCAGTGTCGGACAGGTAAGGGAGAGACGGCAGAACTGCCTTCAAAAAAATTTAGAACTGCAATCAGAAAGCGGTCAACAGTGGGGTAAATCCACTTCCCTCCCTCCCTTCTCCCACGCAATACTCTATTGGGAGGCACCAGGAAGAATACAGCCGAGATCTCATTATCCCAATTCATCAACAGAAGATTAAGAAGAAATCTCGTCAGCCATGGCTCAGTGGGCAGCACTCTCGCTATTGAACCAGAAGGTTGTGGGTTCAAGTCCCACTCCAGAGACTGGAACACAAAATCTACGCTAACACTCCCGTGCAGTACGGAGGGAGCACCACACTGTGGGAGGGGCCGTCTTTTGGATGAGACGTTAAATCGAGGCCCCGTCTGCCCTCCAGGGGGATCCAAAAGATCCACGGCACTATTTCGAAGAGGAGCAGGGGAGTTATCCCTGGTGACCTGGCCAATATTTATCCCTCAATCATCACTAAAACAGATGATCTGGTCATTATCACATTGCTGTTTGTGGGAGCTTGCTGTGCGTAAATTAGCTGCCACATTTCCTAAATTACAACAGTGACTACACTCCAAAAGTACTTCATTGGCTGTAAAGTGCTTTGGGACATCCGGTGGTCGTGAAAGGCACTATATAAATGCAAGTTCTTTATTTTTGTATCAATGGAATGAAGCCAAGGCAGGTAAATGGAGTTGAGATATAGATCAGCCATGATCTCAGAGTGGCAGAACAGGCTGAATGTTGCACTCCCATTCCTAAATGGCTACTTAGAAAGGGCAGATCCACTGGAGCGCGAGAGAAAAAGGAGATTGGTGCAGAATGAAGCTGCTGAAATAAATCAGCACAGTCCCAAAATACCCGTACTTCCATCTCCGAGATCAGATGACATCACCCTGCTGTTGAAAGCTCGGCTTAATGCGGCCTTCTAATTCATAGAGTATTCACACCATTGCTGTACCAGGGCCAGTGCTCACCCTCAAGGCCTCGGACCGTGTTTACCCCACAATGTTTTTTTGTTGCAGTGCTCATGGTGCAAGACCCCTCAATAAAAGAGCGAGAACATCTCCTGGACATCTCGAGCGACGGCGGACTCGCTCAAAAGCTGCTGGCTTAGTTTTGGGTCCAAATGAGAGTGGAGGTGCCTGAATAGTCAGGCAGTTGTGATACCTCTTCTCGATCTTCCTCGCTGCCATGCTACACCTCACTCAAAAAGCTCCTCGCTGGAGTGGAACTAAACTACAGAACCAGTAGGAACCTGTTCAACCTTCGCCATCTCCAGGCCAGATCCAAGACCGTCCCATCCTCGGTCGTCGAGCTACAGTACGCGGACGACACTTGCGTCTGCACACAGAGACAGAACTCCAAGTCATAGTCAACATCTTCACCGAAGCATACGAAAGCATGGGCCTTGCACTAAACATCCGTAAGACAAAGTTCCTCCACCAGCCTGTCCCCCAATCGTCAAGATCCACGGCGCGGACCTGGACAACGTGGACCATCTCCCATATCTCGGGAGCCTCTCATCAAAAAGGGCAGACATTGACGATGAGATTCAACACTGCCTCCAGTGCGCTAGTGCAGCCTTCGGCTGCCTGAGGAAAATAGTGTTCAAAGATCAGGCCCTCAAATCTGCCTGCAAGCTCATGGCCTACAGGGCTGTAGTGATTACCGCCCTCCTGGAGAGCTCAGAGACATCAATCATGTACAGTAGACACCTAAAATCTCTGGAGAAATACCACCAACAATTTCTCTGCAAGATCCTGCAAATACACCAACATTAGCGTCCTCAACCAGGCCAACATCGCCAGCATTGAAACACTCGACGAGCTCTGCTGGGTGGGCCACATTGTTCGCATGCCTTACACGAGACTCTCAAAGCAAGCGCTCTACTCAGAACTCCTTCACGGCAGACGAGTCAAAGGTGGGCAGTGGAAATGATTCAGGGATACCCTCAAAGCCTCCTTGATAAAATGCAACATCCCTGACACCTGGGAGTCCCTGGCCAAAGACTGCCCTAAGTGGAGGAAGTGCATCCGGGAGGGCGCTGAGCACCTCGAGTCTCATTGCCGAGAGCATGCAGAAACCAAGCGCAGGCAGCGGAAGGAGCGTGCAACAAACCAGTCCCACCCACCCTTTCCTTCAACTGTTGTCTGTCACACCTGTGATAGAGACTGTAATTCCCATACAGTCAACCCAAGAACTCATTTTTAGAGAGGAAGCAAGTCTTCCTCGATTCCGAGGGACTGCCTATGATGATGAGAAGGGGAAAGTATGATGATGCGATGATGATACCGTTTGCCACAACTTATCCGCGTAAAAGTGGATTTATCATCACTCACTGGAATTAAATCAAAGTATCGTCAACGCATTTGTGTAGAAAGCAACTTACGACTCAAACTATCACGCCCAAACATTATGCACCGATGCTCGATCGAGGCACCTCATCCTTCACTCCTCCAGACTGCTGCACTGTCAGAAGCGCCGTCTTTTGGAAGAGACTTTAAACCGAGGCCCCGTTTGCACTCAGGTAAAAGATCCCATGGCACTATTTCGAAGAAGAGCAGGGGAGTTATCCAGTGTCCTGGGGCCAATATTTATCCCTCAATCAACATCACTAAAACAACAGATTATCTGGTGATTTCCGCATTGCTGTTTGTGGGAGCTTGCTGTGCGCAAATTGGCTGCCGCGTTTGACATTACAACAGTGACTACACTTCAAAAAGTATTTTGTTGGCTGTAAAGTGCTTTGGGACACTTGGTGATCGTGAAAGGCGCTATATAAATATAATGATCAGCCACGATCTTATTAAATGGTGTAGCAGGCTCGAGGGGCCATATGGCCTACTTTTTCTCCTATTTCTTATGTTATGTTCTTATAAATGCAAGTCTTTTTTTCTTTCTTTTAAAGGGCAGTTGTATGAACCTCCCAAACCCACGACCTCTACCACCTAGAAGAACAAGGGCAGCAGGTACATGGGAACACCATCACCTCCAAGTTCCCCTCCAAGTCACACACCATCCTGACTTGGAAATATATCGGCCGTTTCTTCATCGTCGCTGGGTCAAAATCCTGGAACTCCCTCCCCAACAGCACTGTGGGAGCACCTTCACCACACGGACTGCAGCGGTTCAAGGCGGCGGCTCACCACCACCACCTTCTCAAGGGCAATAAATGTCGGCCTTGCCAGCAACGCTCATCCCAGGAACTAATAAAAAAAGCCATTGTATGTGTTTATTATAATTTGTACTTTTTGTACAATGCTCGGGTGTTAAAGGGGTTAAAATATTAAACCTGTGTGTTGGTTGTGGTGGGAGGGCAGCTGGTAGATCTAGAAAGATTAGGCAATAAGTAAAGTTTGCCAGCTCTGCTCTACACAAAGAGTGGCGGGTTACTTTAATTGTTCTCGCAATACTTGAATTTCGTCTCCCAGACACCTCGAGTCGCGGAAACCAGTTTGAAATTGAGCCGCAGAACCAGAGGTTCCAGGTTCAACTCCCTGGCCTCTGCAGACTTTAAAATTAAATTTAAATTCTCAGGACCTGGATATGCCAGATAGCCTTTTCCTGTCATATATTTATTCATTTATCAATAGGAACACAAGTCAGCAGTGTTCTGACCACACATGTGGTCTAGGAATTCAGGATAAAACTTTAGTTTGGTCATACAAATACACGAACACCCAATTGTACTGGAAGTGATGGGTCAGGAAATTCACACTTCCAGCCTGCTCTACCTCACTACCACTTCTCTCGACCCCTCCTCGCTCTTTAAATTGTCCAACATCCAGTTCTGGAGTAGAAATTTTCTCCAATTAAATCCTCAGGACCTGGGTGCCGTTGGCAAGGCCGGCATTTGTCACCCATCCCGTCTTGCCCCGAGGTGGTGCTGATGGCACTCCTTGATCCAACTGTGGTAGAGTTGCTCCTACTCTGCGACAGCTCGTTGATCCCAGGCAGGGTTGGAGTAGGGACACCACTATCGGACTCAATGGCCCGGAGCCAATCTGGGGAGGGGAGGAGAAATCCGCAAGAGTTCCTGCTCAGGACAATCCAGTGAGCCCCTGCTGGAGAATGCACATGCACTTGCGCCTGGCGAGGACAGGGTTAGGTTCTCTTGTGATGTCCACCCCAGTTGAATAGCCTGCCAACATTGCGAGGCATTAGCTATCAGCCAGCATTAATGAATCCATGCCTCACTGAAAGAAGTGATCTCATTGAAGCACACGATTCTGAGGGGGGCTTGAAGCCAAGAGGTTGCTTCCCCCTGGCTGGGGAGTCCAGAACTCGGTCACAGTCTCAGGATAAGGGGGCGGCCATTTAAGTCTAAGAGGAGGAGGAATTTCTTCACTCAGAGGGGGGTGAATCTTTGGAATACTCTGCCCCAGAGGGCTGTGAATGCTCAGTCTTTGAGTATATTCAAGGCTGAAATCGATAGATTTTTGGATATTAAGTGAATCAAGGGATATTGGGATCGGGCGGGAAAGTGGAGTTGAGGTTGAAGATCGGCCACAATCTTATTAAATGGTGAAACAGGCTGAAGGGGCCGTATGGCCTACTGCTGCTCCCACATATTATACTCAACAAGAATCGTCAGATTCAGGAGTCGGACGTGGAGAAAATTCGAGAACCTATCGACACTGGCCGATCTCTCAAGTACCTGCCACCAAACCTATGACATCAAAAATCTCTCGCTCATTTCTTCTCAATTACATGCAAACATGTCACGCTGTAAGGACACACTTCTGCCATTGGGGGCGCTGTAGGTGGGAAGGTGAAATTAGTGCCTGCAGTTGCCATTATAAATCCAGAAATAGGAATTCACAATGAAAATCCAAAAATGAGAGAATGTAGGACTTGAAAATGAGAAGGATCTGATAATGGGGAGAGAGGAGGCTTGTGTGGAGCATAAACACCAACAGACCAAATGGGCTGCTTCTGTCCTGTGGATTCTGTTATTTTATATAAAATGGGGAGTGGAGTGGGGCAGTCTGGGCCAATTCTCCCCCTTTCCACTTAGTCTCAACATGCCACAGAACGCGAGATTGACAGGAAATATTGAACACAAACCAGTATCTCCACTTATCTGATCACGTGAATTGAATTAAATTTCTAGGAGAATGAATCATCGGTCTTTCGGAAGCTTTATTGTGGTTCACACAGTCAGAAGATTCACCGATAATATATTTAATTAGCATTGAGCGAACTTTTGATTATTTTTTTAAGATCTTGCAGTACAAAAACCTAACAACGTCTGCCTTGCAGCAAGAGACAGTTACTAAATCCAGTGCCCAGTGTTTGACTGAGCCAAAGGGTTCAGTTCGGGCCTATTCTCCACCCTAAACCTGCATCAACTTAGCACATCTCAGTCATCATCATCATAGGCAGTCCCTCAAACGAGGATGACTTGTTTCCACACCAAAAGGGATGAGTTCACAGATGTTTCAATGAGAACCCGATATTCCAGTCCTGAACTCTAGGGGTGGAAGATGCCTGTGCGTGGATATTTTTCGCACATCAGCCACTGCACAGGCTCGACAGAGCTAGGCCTTTATCCAGTGTCAAGGGTTAACCAGGACGACTGGAGACCTGCTCTGCTGCACGGACTTAGTGTGCACAGAGTGTGGGCAATACTATGCTGCCCGTGCCCTTGGCTCTTCTGCACCCCATACCCTCATTCGCCGCACCTCCGCCACAATCTCTCACCGCTCCTCCGCCACAAACATTCGCCGGCCCTCTGCACCAAGCATTCGCCGGCCCTCCACCACAATCCCCTGCTGCTCACCCGCCCCAACCTTCCCGCTCCTCTGGTGTATCTGGGCCCCGCCGATGTTCCTGCCCACGCTCCAAACGGCGTCCTGGGCTTTGATGACGTCACCCAGTCGCCCACCTCGAAGCAGTCACACACTTGGAAAGGTTGGCGCTGGAAGTGTAGTGGTATGCTCCAGCTCTTCTGAGATCTACCGCGGGTAGGGAGGATAGTAGAGGCAACACAGCAATCTCACAATTGCACTCAGTGCCCCCCGGGCAACAGCAGGGTGGCAAAAAAAAGTCAGCCAGGATGCTCTGCTCCAATTGGATGGCACTCGTGCGTGGACTGGGGAGGGAGTGGTGTGGAGGACAAGTCTGGGCTCAGCTGTGATATCTTCAGTGGGTGAATAGCGCCAGAGAAAGCAGAAAGAAAAATTTGAACCTTTTACGGCCACCATACGTCCCAAAGCGCTTCACAGCCAATGAAGTACTTGGAGTGCAGTCACTGTTGTAATGTAGGAAATGTGGCAGCCAATTTGCGCACAGCAAGCTCCCACAAACAGCAATGTGATAATGACCAGATAAACAGTTTCGTGAGGTATAAATACTGAAGCGGGCAGACAGAATATCGGTTCCATCTCAATCGAATTATAAAACCTGTATAGAACACTGGTCCGGCCTCAACTAGAGTACTGTGTCCAATTCTGGGCACGGCACTTTAGAAAGGATGTGAAGGTCTTAGAGAGGGTGCAGAAAAGATTTACAAGCATGGTTCCAGGGATGAGGGACTTCAGTTATGTGGAGAGACTGGTGAAGCTGGGGTTGTTCTCCTTAGAGTAAGGGATGAGAGGAGATTTGATTACACAGGATATACAGCACAGAAACAGGCCATTCAGCCCAACCAGTCCATGCCGGCGTTTATGCTCCACTCGAGCCTTCTCCAGTCTTTCCTCATCTAAATCTATCAGCATAACCCTCTATTCCCTTCTCCCTCATATGCTTGTCTAGCCTCCCCTTAAATGCATCTATACTATTCGCTTCAACCACTCCCTGTGGCAGCGAGTTCCACATTCACACCAGTCTCTGGGTAAAGAAGTTCCTTCTGAATTCCCCATTTGATTTCTTGGTGACTCTCTTATATTGATGGTCTCTCGTTATGCTCTTCCCCACAAGTGGAAACATTCTCTCTGTATCCACTCTATCAAAACCTTTCATAATTTTAAAGACCTCTATTAGGTCACCCATCAACCTTCTTTTTTCGAGAGGTGTAGACAGAGTAGAGGGAGAGAAACTGTTCCCATTGGTGGCAGGGTCAAGAACCAGAGGACACAGGTTTAAGGTGGATTGGCAGAAGAACCAAAAGCGACATGAGGAAAAACTTTTTTAACGCAAAGTGATTAGGATCTGGAATGCGCTGCCTGAAAGGGTGGTGGAGGCAGACTCAATCGTGGCTTTCAAAAGGGAATTGGATAAGTACCTGCAGGAAAATAAATTGCAGGGCTACAATGAACGGGCGGGAAGTGGGACTAGCTGAGGTGCTCCTGCAGAGAGCCGGCACGGGCTCGACGAGCCGAATGGCCTCCCTCTGTAACCATTCTATGATTCTACATTCCAACATTAACTACACTTCAAAAATTACTTCATTGGTTGTAAAGCGGTTTGAGACGTCCCAAGATTGTGATAGGCGCTATAGAAGTGCAAGTCCTTTCTTTCTCAGGACAACAGTCAACACATTTAAAATGCCTCGGCGAAAATTGACTTTGGCTGAGTGTGTGTTTCTTTTCGCAGTGAATCACCATCCTGTGGAACAGACGACCGACACATGCAGTGAGTATTGATTCGCTTAGAAAGGGGAACAGGACCAGTTTGAGAGAAAAGACATTTCTACTTGTAGAAAGAGAACTACGGGATGGTGAGGAGTTATGGACTATTGCCGTCTCCGCGAGCTCTGCTCGGCTGCCGTTGGGCGTCAGAGGGGAAATGTTCCCAGAATTGGCGGCAAGATCTGTTTTTCGTTGCGTGGCTGGAGGTTGGGTTTATGGACTATGTGGTGATACCATATCGGGCTGGATACGACAGATAGCCTTTTCCTGTCCTTCATGTCATATATTTATACATTTGTCAGTAGGAACTACAAATTTCCTCACATCTCAGCTCGACAAGTCAGCAGAGTGTTCTGACCACAATGTGGTCTGGGAATTCAGGATAAAACTTTAGTTTGGTCATACAAATACACAAACACCCAATTGTACTGGAAGTGATGGGTCAGGAAATTCACACTTCCAGCCTGCTCGACCTCACTACAACTTCTCTCGACCCCTCCTCGCTCTTTAAATTGTCCGACATCCAGTCTGGAGTAGAAATTTTCTCCAATTAAAAATTGGGAAGACCGAAGCCATTGTTTTCGGTCCCCACCACAAACTCCGTTCTATAGACACTGACTCCATCCCTCTCCCCAATCTCTGTCTGAGGCTGAACCACATTGTTCGCAACCTTGGTGTCATATTTGACCCTAAAATGAGCTTTCGACCACATCTCAGGAAGATAACTAAGACTGCCTATTTCCACCTCTAACATCGCCTGTCTCCATCCCTGCCTCAGCTCATCCGCTGTTGAAGCCCTCATCCATGCCTTTGTTGCCTTTAGACTTGACTATTCCAACACACTCCTGGCTGGGCTCCCACATTCTATTCTACGTAAACTAGAGGTGATCCAAAACTCGGCTGCTCGTGTCGCACCAAGTCCCACTCACCCATCACCCCTGTGCTCAATGACCTACATTGGCTCCTGGTTAAGCAACGCCTCAATTTCAAAATTCTTGTCCCTGTGCGGGACCTCCAGACCACTGCTCAGCTGCGCACCTCAGCAGGAATGTCGGTGACAAGCCAATAGAATCACAGAATGGATACAGCACAGGAGGCCATTGGGCCCAGCGTGCCGGCTCTCTGCAAGGGCACCTCAGCTAGTCCTACTCCCCTGCAGCCCAGCAAATATGCTTTTCCTTCCGGTACTTATCCAACTCCCTTTAGAAAGTCGTGATCGAGTCTGCCCTCCAACACGCTCTCAGGCAGTGTATTCCAGATCCTAACCACTCGCTGCGTAAAAAAGGTTTTTCCCTCATGTCGCCTTTGGTTCTTTTGACAATCACCTTAAATCTGTGTCCTCTGGCTCTCGACCCTTCTGCCAATGGGAACAGTTTCTATCTACTCTGTCCAAACCTCTCATTATTTTGAACACCTCTATCAAACCTCCTCTGCGCTAAGGAGAACCCAACTTCTCCAGTCTGTCCACATCACTGAAGTCCCTCATCCCTAAATCCATTCTCGTAAATCACCTCTGCACCCTCTCCAAGGCCTTTACATCCTTCCTAAAGTGCAGTGCCCAGCATTGGACACAATACTCCAGTTGAGGCCGAACCAGTGTTTTATACAGGTTCATCATAACTTTCTTGCTTTTGGACTCTCTGCCTCTAATAGCAAGAGGGTGGGGACAGGCCAGAATCTTTGGGCCATCATCTCCTCTGCTTCTTGAACGGGGTGTGGGGTGCCTTAGAATTCAGTGGGAAATCTCCGAGCAAGCCAAACACGGAACCTTTCCAACTCTTGCACACAATCTGCCACTGATATGCAGACGTTGCAGTAAAGGTTCATCATCATTACTGTGCTCAGCTCCAACTGTGTCAGTGTTTCAATAAACACTGTGAAACAACAAATACAGCTGTACACATCGACTGGTAACGCTATCACTGACACATCAATAAATAATTAAACCTCTAATTAACTCGTTAAGGGCAAAGTGCTCAGTTTTACCCAGCAAGCAATTTAGGCGCATTCCCCCGATAAAAAAGTCTAGCATTTATATAGCGCCTTTCACGACCACCGGACCTCCTAAAGCTATTTATGGCCAATGAAGTTTTTTTTTAAAAAAAGTGTGGTCACTGTTGTAATGTAGGAAAGGCGGCAGCCAATTCGCGCACAGCAAGCTCCCATAAACAGCAAGGAGAAAATGACCAGATATTGTGTGTGATTTTGATTGAGGGATAAATATTGGCCCAGGACACCAAGGATAACTCCCCTGTTCTTCTTCGAAATAGCGCCGTGGGATCTTTTATGTCCACCTGAGAGAACAGACAGTGCCTCGGTTTAACATCTCACCCGAAAGATGACACCTCCGACAGTGCAGCGCTCCCTCAGTACTGCACTGGAGTGTCAGCCTAGACTTTCTGCTCAAGTCTCTGGCGTGGGATTTGAGCCCTCAACCTTCCGTCTCAGAAGCAACGATTGCTGCCCACTAAGCCACGGTAAACATCATCATAGGCAGTCCCTCGAACGAAGATGACTTGCTTCCACGAGTTCACAGATGTTCCAATGCAGGACCCAATGTTCCAGTCCTGAACTCCAATTGAGGGGGTGGAAGATGCCTGTGCGTGGATTTTTTTAACGTGTGCTGACCGTTGCACATCAGCCACCACACTGGCTTGACAGAGCTAGGCCTTTACCCAGTGGCAAGGGTTAACCAGGATGACTGGAGACCTGCTCTGCTGCATGGGCCTAGTGGTCACACATATCACAGTGTGGGCTGGCCCGTGCTGCCCCTGGGCCCTCGGCTCTTCTGCCCCGATCTCTCTCCACTCATCTGCCGCACCTCCGCTGTACTTGGGCTCCGCCGATTTTTCTGCCCACGCTCCAAATGGCGACCTGGGCCTTGACGATGTCATCCAGTCGCCCACCTCGAGGTTGTCGCACACTTGGAGCTGCTCACCCAACCTGCGGAAGTGTTCTCTCGCAGGTCGGGCTATAAAAGAGCTGGAGCGGCGGGCCCTGAACACCGCAGCCCATCGACCTGTGAGAGAACAGCTCCGCAGGTCGGGCAAGCTGCTCTTAATGTGCGACAACCTCGAGGCAAACACTGTTGTGCGGAGTCACTGATAGGAAGTGAGCAAGTAATCCAGAGACTCCTTCACAAGGGGTTTGCAAACAACGGGCCTCCTTGTCCAGCCAGGATTAGATGCATTCAACATGGGACGAGTGCTAAACAAAAAGGTCCTCTTCTCCATGCAACATCTCATGAACCAGTCAATCTTGGCACCAGGATGCCAGTTAAGTCAAATTGAATGGACGTGTGGAACTTTTGTTCACTGATCCGTGGGAAACCCAGCAAGTTTAATGCCCTTCCAAACTTGTATCTGGAGGGAGTATTTTGAGCTGGGGTGAAGTGGGAGAACATGAGAACATAAGAATTAGGAGCAGGAGTAGGCCTTTTAGCTCCTTGAGACTGCTCTGCCATTCAATAAGATCATGGCTAATCTCGGAGTGGTGGTTACAGGTGCGCCGCTGATGGTGACAGCTTTAGGTGTGACATTGGGCGTAGCATGAAGAGTAACAATGAATTGTACCGACCACATCCTACAACATTTTGGTACAACAACACCAAATACAGCTGGGTATGTGCACCAGGGAGTGAGGGAATTGAACTATGCATTGGCTGCGATAGTCAATGGAAATTTTTACCCTGTTAACTTATCTGTGAGGGGACACTGGGAAGGTTTACCACCTTCTGAGTGAAGAAATTCCTCCTCATCTCAGTCTTAAATGGCCTTCCCCTTATCCTGAGACCATGTCCACAAGTTCCAGACACTCCAGCCAGGGGAAACATCCTCTTAGCATCTACCCTGTCAATCCCCCACAGATCTTGTATGTTTCAATGAGATCACCTCTCATTCTTCTAAACTCCAGAGAGTATAGGCCCAATCTACACAATCTCTCATCATACTTTACACTGCTTGCCTCACAGGCTGTTAAAACCTTGGCCCTTGCCTTGACACTAAAAATAATACTGCCGGGGCATGCCGTGACCAAACAAAAACGTAAAATCTCCAGCGTGATGGGTCAAACTGGACACGGAGTGGTCCAACTGTTCCGTCTGGCCAGTAGCTCCTGGGATTCATCCGCACTAAACACTCCGCAGCCGGCACAGAAAGATATTTTGCGAAGTTGCAGGTTTCTGGATTCCAAGCCAAGCCGATTTGTGCAGCAGATGGTTACCCACACACTTAGCACAGCGTAAACACAACAACAGCAGATTTTACTATCCAGAAATGAAGCAGTGAAGTGCGGACTTAACCCTTGTAGTACCGAATGGCCTTTGTCGCTCCGAAAGCACTTAGCTGACCAACGCTGCTCTGGTACGAATGAAAGCAAGCAGGGAATGAGCGGTTGGGGCTCAATGGACCTGCTGCCACTTTTTCCCCAGATCAGCTCCCCCACCCACTGTGCCAATGAACTCTTCAACCCACTTACGCTGCTCAGTTGGCAACACTGGTACCTCCGAGTCAAGGGGCCATCTGCCCGCTCAGCAAGATCCCACAGCGCACTGCAAAGAGCAGCGTGTGGGGTCTCTGCGGCATCTGAGCCCAACATACATCCCTCGACCAACACCCTCAGCAGATAAACTACTCCTCCATCTCCAGGCTGCTCATAGGATCTTGCTGTGTGTAACAGGGCTGCCACATTTGTATAAATGAATAGTCACCCTGCGACAAAATAATTCTGTTGGGTCTGCGAGGTTGTCAGCCTCACATCACCTCCGAGGTATCTGCGCGCCTCTAATTCTGGCCTCTTGAGCCCAACCATTGGTGGCTGTGTCTTCAGCTGTCTGGGCCCTGAGCTCTGGAATTCCATCCCTAAACCTCTCTTTCCTCCTTCAAGACGCTCCTTAAAACATACCTCTTTGAATAAGCTTTTGGTCACCTGCCCCAATTTCTCCTCATGTGGTCCGGAGTTAAATTTTGTTTTATAGCACTCCCGTGAAGAGCTTGGGGACCTTTTACTACATTAAAGGCGCTATATAAATACAAGTTGTTGTTGTTAAGGAGCCGTGATAAGTTTCCCTTAAGTTAGAGGATCAGGAGTAGGGGGTATGGGGTGAGGTGGTGGAAGAGAGAATATTCATATTTTGTTCAACCAGTTGAAAACCACACAACTCCATTGTAATCCTCCCAGACATCATCACTGATAAAACAAAGACTTTATTCGCTTCTGTTGCTTACAGACACTTCACCTGGAATGAAATTAAAGTACTAGCTCATAAAAAATACATTAGCATTTCATTAGTACATCCTCGCTCGCTCAGTAGCAGATCAGAGCAGTGCTGTTCCACGATTCTGCACTGAGTGGTGTAATTCTACAGGCAGCCTGCACATAACACAAGAAATAAGAGCAGTAGACCATTCAGCCCCTCCACCATTCAATATCATGGCTGATCTTCTACCTCAACTCCACTTACCTGCACTGTCCCCATATTCCTTGATTCCCTTAATATTCAAAAATCTATCTATCTCTACCTTGAATATACTCAAAGATTGAGATTCCACATGCCTCTGGGGTGGAGAATTCCAGCGATTCACCACCCTCTGAGTGAAGAGGTTTCGCCTCATCCCAGTCCTAAATGTCCAACCCCTTATTCTGAGACTGTGACCCCTGGTTCTAGACTCCCCAGCCAGGGGAAATGGCCTTCCTGCATCTACCCCGTCAAGCTCTATAGTACAGCACAAGCAGGTTGAGAGCAAGGAAAAGATCTGACCCTACCCAAGTTAGATTCAATTCACGCCTTGCCCTCCATTTCTACTGAGCTGTCCTCTACAGATACTATTTTGTTAAAATGTCAGCTGTGGCTCAGTGAGTAGCACCCTTGTCTCAGAGTCAGAAGGCTGTGGGTTCAAGTCCCACTCCAAAGACTTGAGCACAAAAAAAAAATCAAGGGAGTGCTGCACTGTCAGAGTTGCCATCTTTCAGATGAGACATTAAACCGAGGCCCTCTCTGCTCTCTCGGGTGGATGTAAAAGATCCTGCAGCACTATTTCAGAGAGAGTGGGTACGTTATCTCCTCTGTACTGGGCCCAATACTTATCCCTCAGTCAACATTAAAAGCAGATTATCTGGTCATTATCGCGTTGCTGTTTGTGGGAACTTGCTGTGTGCAGATTTTCTGCCATGTTTCCGACATTACAACAGCGACTGCACTTCAAAAGTATTTCATTAGTTGTAAAGCGCTTTGGGATGTCCGGAAGTCATGAAAGGTGCTATATAAATGCAAGTATTTCTTTTATTATTAATGGTGTACAGGCCTCTAGAGGCAGAGATTCTGGGGCGGAGAGAGAAAGAGAAAAAAAAAGAGACATTTGACCAGTTTCTTTCATGTCTGCAGGACCTCCCAAAATGCTTCACATCAAATGAATTACTTTTGAAATGGAGGCAATGTTATGTAGACAAACTTAGCAGCTAGCTTACATCGGAAAGATCAGAAATAGGAGGAGGAGGTCATTTGGCACCTCGAGCCTGCTCCGCCATTCAATATCACAGCTGATCTGATCTTGGCCTCAACTCCAATTACTTGCCTGATCCCCATAACTCTTCACTCCCTTATCGTTCAAGAATCTGTCTATCTCCACCTTAAATATATTCAATGACCCAGCCTCCACAGCTCTCTGGGGCAGAGAATTCCAAAGATTCACCACCCTCCGAGAAGAAATTCCTCCTCATTTCCATTTTAAATGGACGACCCCTTTATTCTGAAACTATGCCCACTAGTTCTAGATTCCCCACGAGGGGAAACATCCTCCCTGCATCTACCCTGTCCAGCCTCCTTAGAATCTTATACGTTTCAATAAGATTACCTTTCATCTGACACAGCAAGATCCAACAAAGAGCTAATGAGAGAACTGATCAGCAATGTTCCTTGTCATTTTCTTTCCCTGTGCTGGGCTTTTAGATTTTCTGCGTCCTATCCCATCGAGTGGCTGCGGTTGATGAGCTGCCTGCGCGGGACCTCGTGATCTCTGATGAGCTGCGCACCTTCAGGGGAACGTTGCTGACCAGTTATTCTGTCTCTTGTTTGAGGGAGGAATGTTGGCCAAGATACGAGAACTCCCGGTCCCTCTTCAAATAGTGCCAGCGGATCTTTTACACGCACCCCGAATAGGCAACAGGACTTCGTTTAACATGGTCAGAAAAGAACATATGAACTAGGCGCAGGAGTAGGCCATATCGCTCGTCGAGCCTGCTCCGCCGTTTAATAAGATCACGCCTGATCTTCAACCTCAACTCCACTTTCCCTTCTGATCCCCGTATCCCCGAGTCCAATCCTTATCCCAACGACAGCACCGCCAACAATGCAGCACGCCCCTCAACATGCACAGAAGTAACATCCCAGGTTATTGCCTGGGGGGGGGGGGGGGAAAGAGTGTGAAGCAAGGACCTTCCCACTCAGAGGAGCAAGAGACCAGGAAAAGTCCCACTTTCAACCCCCAGTCAGCTCTGACCACGGCAGGGGCAGAGTGGTCCCACAGTTTGGTCTCTGGATTCTTGGGCAAGAGAGAAAAAAAGAGAGGTCAGAGGTCCCTGCTTCAAATCAGTGACCTCACTGTTGGAAGGATGATTGTCGGGGACACGGGGTCAAACACAGGATAGTGCCACACCTCCATGGAGCCATATTGGGAAAAGGATGAGAGAAAATTAGGAAGACAAAAAAATATACACACATAGGGCAGCTTTGGAGAAACTATTTCCTTTTAAAAAAAATAAATAAAATTCATTCATGGGATGTGGGCATCGCTAATGCTGGCATTTATTGCACATCGCTAACTGCCCTCGAGAAGGTGGTGGTGAGCTGCCTTCTTGAACTGCTGCAGTCCATGTGAAGGTTTTCCTTGCTGTTTGATACAACTGAGTGGCTTGCTAGTCCATTTCAGAGGGGCAGTTTAGAGCCAACCACATTGCTGTGGGACTGGCGTCACATATAGGCCAGACTGGGTAAGGACGGCAGGTTTCCTTCCCTAAAAGGGACATGAGTGAACCAGATGGGTTTTTCTGACAATCCGGCAGTTTCATTGTTGATGCTAGCTATTTATTCCAGATTTATTTAATTAACTGAATTAATTGGTGGGATTTGAACTCATGTCTCTGGGATCATTAATCGAGACCTTTGGGTTACTAGTCCACTATGCTCCTGTTCCCTTGTATAGAAGTTCCTGTGGTGGAGTAATCTGGAACAAGAGGAAACAATCTTAAAATTAAATGTCGGCCAATCAGGGAAGATTTTTTCACATAAAGGGGAGTGGAAAAATCTAAATATTCTCCTCTAAAAGGCTGTGGATGGTAGGGAGCTATTGGAGCTTTCAAGAAAGATAGATCGATAATTTTTCGTTGGGCAAGGGTACCCTGGGATAAGGAGCAAAGGCGGGTAAATGGAGTTGAGGTACAGATCAGCCATGATCCAACATATATGACATAGCAAGCTCAAAGGGCTGAATGGCCTCCTCTTGCTCCTAAGGTACCAGAATCCTACCCGAGGAGCAGCTGAGACCTTTTTGGAAAGCCGGGGAGGAAAATAGTCCAAAAAAAATGTGAGATTTTCATTATGGATTTTAGTTATACTAGAATAGTGTCTCCAATTCTAGGCACCACACTTTAGTGAAGGCCTTAGCGAGGGTGCAGAAAAGATTTGAGAATGATTCCAGGGACGTGCGACTTCAGTTACGTGGATAGACTAGAGAAGCTGGGGTTGTTCTCCATAGACCAGAGAAACTCTTTTGAGTTCCATAGACCAGAGAAAGTTGAGAGGAGATTTGACAGGTGTTCAAAATCATGAAGGGTCTAGACAGAGAGAAACTGTTCCCATTGGTGGAAGGGCCGAGAACCAGAGGACACAGATTTAAGGTGATTGGCAGAAGAACCTAAGGCGACAGGAGGGAAAACTTTTTTCACGCAGCGAGTGGTTAGGATCTGGAATGCACTGCCTGAGAGGGTGGTGGAGGCAGACTCAATCACTGCTTTCAAATGGGACCTGAAGGAAAAAAAATTGCAGGGCAACGGGGAAAAGGCGAGGGAGTGGGACTAGCCGTCAATTTTAAGACAAAGTACTTCACTTCTGGTCACGGTTTTCCATAGACTACTTCCCACGCCAGACAATGGCCTCATAATAATAAAGTTAAGTGGGTAAATGCGGCGATTAGAGAGCAACAGCAGCCTCATATTCCCACCGGTGCGCACCAATTAACAGGCATCAAGTGTGTTAGAATGTAATTTGTCCTGCCGAGCCACATTGTGATACCATTAGAAAATCGGCAACATTTCTGGAAAGAGGCATCATCCCGAAGGATGTGCTTCAACAGTGGCAGCATGTTGGAAATTATTCGCAGTTTAGTACTCACGGAGTTAATGCAGGCCAGTTCCTTGTTGAGTAGCCATGGCAACGAGAGCTTCCCTTCGCCTTTGTAGCATGAGCGAATCCTCTCCTTGATCTTCTCCTTGATCTTCCTCAGGGTGAAGAGGCAGAGCGCCGACTCCTTGGGCGGCTTCATGCGGTTCTTCTGGCCCTGGGAGAAGACGGTGAAGAGGATGTCCTCCTTCTCGGAGATGCTCAGGGAGCGGGCAAGGTACTTGCCGGGTTTGGCCAGGTAGGCGTCCTGGATGAGCCGGTACTCCACCCCGTCCTTCAGGCAGCCGATGGGGAACTCCACGTACGAGTAGAACTTGGGGTCACCCACGCACAGCCGGACGATCTTAGAGGTGAAGAACTGCTCGGCGCTGGAGTCCGGCGACGTCAGCTGGGTGTCGAGCTGAAGGGTCAGATAGTAAACGAACTGCTCACTGCTGAAGCTGTAGATGTAGTAAATGTCGAAGGCCGGGAATTTGGAGAGGGTGTCCGAGGGGATCTTCAGCTGGGATGACACAAACTCGTCCTGGTAGACAAAGCCAAACATCTCCGCATTCTCCTCGTTGACCATCAGCTTCCGGCTGGAGAGGGTGGGGAAGTACTCGGACTTGCCGTCGATGGGGGTGCCGATGAACAGCTTGTTGTCGGTGCCGTTGGTGCCCTCAATGATCACGCCAGACATGGTAGCCGCCTCATCGACGCTGGAAAGGTAGTGCTCCTTGCGGTGGTGGGGCTCCCCGAGCTTGAACAGGTCGTCCAGCCGCAGGAACTGGCAGATGCCCTGGAAGGCGCTGCCGCAGGCGATCAGCCGGTTCTGCGTGTAGTCGATGAGCAACAGCTTGTTGACGTTGCGGGTCAGCGACAGCGGGTGGGGGCACGACTGCACGCTGGGAGGCGGGTAGCACTTCTCGTTGTCATCCACCGGGCCCGTCACGTGGGAGCGCAGCATGGTCAGGTTGTCCGCCAGCTTATAGATCTGGTCGATGGCCCCCACGTACACCACCCCGCTCCTGTCGTGGACCACCAGGTGGGTCAGGCTGGTGTCAGAACTGTTGAAGGTCCGAAAGGGCGGCAGAGTCCCACGGGCGAGGCCGATAGCGGCCAAGCAGGACGTGACTTGCAACGTCCACAGGTACGGGGACCAACACCACCACTTCGGTGTACACAGCAGTTTCATCGCGTTCTCTGGCACTGGTATCCCCTCCCGCCGTCAGAATGAAGTAAACAACGTACACCGTCTTTCTCCAAATTCTTCATCTAGGTCATCCTCCAAATGGGCAAGGTGGTCAACCCTGCAAGAGAAAGAGCACGTTATTAAATATGGTTCATTCAATATTCTCCCGAGGTGCAGTGGTCAAGGATTGCAGTAACAGCCCGCGACAGTCCGTTCAATGCTTCAGGTTGAGGGGGGGGAAACATAACATAACACAACATAAGAATTAAGAGCAGGAGTAGGCCATTCGACCCCTCAAGCCTGCTCCGCCATTCAATAAGATTATGGCTGATCTTTTACCTCAACTCCACTTTCCTGTATTGTCCCCATATTCCTTGGTTCCCTTAATATCCAAAAATCTATCAATCTCCATCTAGAATATACTCAAAGACTGAACCTCCACAGCCCTTTGGGGTAGAGAATTGCAAAGATTCACCATCCTCAGTGAAAAAGTTTCTTCTCATCTCAGTTTTAAATGGCCGATCACTTATTCTGAGTCTGTGACCCCTGGTTCTAGACTCTCCAGCCAGGGGAAATATCCTCCCTGCAACTAACCCTGTCAAGCCCTGTAAGAATTCTGTTTGTTTCAATGAGATCACCTCTCATTCTTCGAAACAAAGACCAACCAGCAGATTCAAGACGTCCTTGGGACGTTTGGCCACATTAAAGGCGCTATATAAATGCAAGTTGTTGATGTCCTTGCCACAGTGGAACTTAAACTGGAATTTAAGCTGAGTATTCCCCACTTAAGAACCAGATTGCAAGGGACTGGAGTCACCCATCAGCCCAGACCGGGTAAGGACGGCAGGTTTCCTTCCCTAAAGGATATTCGTGAACCAGTTGGGTTTTTACGACAATCCCGACAAATTCATGGTCACTTTTACTGAAACCGGCTTTTCATCTAAATTTTTATTGTTTCTAACACGAGCCTTTAATTTTGTTTAACTCTATGGAGGGATTTGAACTCGCGTTCATTGGATTATTAGTTCAGTAACAACACTGCTACACACCTTGGGGTTAGGGAGTGAAAGGGAAGCGGCGAGGGGAGGACAGGACAACACAACATGGTGAAATGGGCAGACATGTGGAGAATGAAATTTAACGCAGAGAACTGTGAAGTGATACATTTTGATAGGGAGAACGAGGAGAGGCAATAAAGGGTACAACCCTAAAAGGTGCATGAACAGAGACACTTGGGGTGTACGTACACAAATCTTTGAAGGTGGCAGGACCAGCAGAGGGGGCGGTTAACAAAGCATATGGAATCCTTGGCTTTATGACTAGAGGAAGAAAGTACAAAAGCAAAGTTATGCTAAACCTTTATAAATCACTGGTTTGGACTCCGCTGGTCATTATCTCATGGCTGTTTGTGGGAGTTTGCTGTTTGCTAATTGGCCACCGCGTTTCCTGTATTACAACAATGACTACACTCCAAAAGTCCATCACACTGGGACATCTGGAGGTCGTCAAAGACACAATATAAATGCAAGTCCTTTCTTTCTTTTACATTGAACCATAGTATAATGTATTTGCTTCATGGGTTCTTTGTTTAAGCATTCGCAACACATTGCTATTAAGAATTAGTTGGTTTATTAGCAAAAGTTTATCATACTACACATTATCAGTTCATCCACCAGGCTCTCAGCCACTTGAACCCAACATCACATGACTGGCTAAGCCACTCACAGTGCAACAGCTCCACAAACCTTTGAGCATACTCACAGGTACATAGACATTACACATTGTGCATCCATACCATTGCATCAGACCAAAATGGGGACCAATTTAACACCAACTTTATTCCACTGAAGTACAACCTTGCCGTTGAATTTGTAGGAAAGCCTCAATTGGAAAGAACTCAAGAAATCGGAGTAGGTCCTACAGCCTCTCGAGCCTGCTCCACCATTCAATAAGATCACAGCTGATCTTCTACCCCAACTCCACTTGCCCGCCCTATCCCCATATCCCTCAGTTCCCTGAGCATCTAATGTAGCCATAGTCCACCATCTAATGTAGCCATAGTCCACCATCTATCCTGCAGTTCCTGGGTGAAGTTGCCTTTTTTCAGCAAAATAATTAAGAAAATTGTACTTGATTACTTTATCTCAATCTCCAGAGGCACCAGTTAATAACTAGGAAGTATGTCGTTTGTGGGTGTTTGCATCCCAAGCACTAAAAATGAGTTGCTCAAATGCCAACCACCACAAATTTAATTCTACTGCAATTTAAATGCTTCCGTCCGCCTGTGGTGACTTGTAGTCCCAGCCTTGGGAACTATGTTCCTGGAATAGCTAGATTCTTCGCACCAAGAGCCAACATCAAGTATAGATTGGACGTACTGAAGCAGTGAATTTCCTGGTTCTTACCCAGTTGGAGCTTATAAATATCAGACAGCAATTAGAGAGAGAACACAAGATATTTTCTTTTTGTTTTGGTGCAGTAAATGCCATTTGGCCCCAACAGCCTGTCCCTTTTCCCCCACAATCCCTTGTCTCTCCATAAACACATCTAATTGCTTGTGTTGAATTCAATGGCCCTCCTTGACAACATACTTCGAAGTCTATTACCTCCTGAATGCCATCAGTGGCTCAGTGGGTAGCCTCTGAGTCAGAGGGTTGTGGGTTCAAGTTCCACTCCAGGGGCTTGAGCATAAAAATCTAGGCTGACACTCCCAGTGCAGTTCTGAGGGAGTGCTGCACTGTCAGAGGTGCCATCTTTTGGATGAGAGGTTAAACCGAGGCCCTGACCTGGGGTGAGCACACTGTGCTTGGCGAGGTCCTGCCTCGATCTGATGGGATGACAGAATAGGGTCGAGAGGCTGAATGGCCTGCTCCTGCCTTAGGAAAAAAGGCACAAAGGACTTTGCAGTTATGTCGGGCCTTTAACATAGTAAAACATCCCAAGGCGCTTCACAGGAGCGATGAGACAAAAATTGACACCAAGCTTTTGTTCGTGCGTCCTAATGTCTCCTTACGTGGGCGTCTAAGTGGAGGCGAGGCGGAGAGGTTGAGGGAGGGCATTCCCGAGCTGAGGGCCTAAACGGCTGACGGGACGACCGCCAATGGTGGAGCGAAGGAAATGGGGAAACGCGCAAAAGGCCAACATTGGAGGAGCGCAGAGATCTTGGAGGGTTGTGTGACTGGAGGAGGTTGCAGAGACAGGGAGGAGGAGAGGTAGTGCACCGACAACCGATAAGACAGTCTAACCTAAAAGGAATGTAAATCTCTACATTGCAAGTTGGAGGCACACGCACACACAAACAGAAGGGTCTGAAGCACACTTTCAATTGCACACAAGTGATCTACTGATCAAAGCAATACAATCCTACACAAAACTCCACAGAGGGTCTAAAAATAACCTCATTCATTTCCGGTCAAGGAAGCAGAAGGCAATCAGACTTGCTCAAGGGACAGTGATGCAACGTGATCACAAGGTTCAATAAAAATAATAAGGAAACTCTGCAAAATATGAGAGGGAGTCGAATGTTGCTGGCGCAGTATTTTGTACAAGTAATTTTAGAAGACATTTTCCTGCATCTGTTGGGACAACTTTCAAAGAAGAAGTTGTTGCAAAGTTCTTCCTGTAATTATGTAATCTTTTATACGAATAAAAACAGCAATCGCTTTGGAGATGGGGTCGCCAACCCTCCAGGATTGCCCTGAAGTATCCAGGAATTAAAGATTAATCTCCAGAGCACTACTATGAGCAAAAACCCAGTGAGAAAAAAAATCATGTCGGGGTTTGAAATAAACTTGGAGACACATTTTTCTAACACTTTTGTTTATTAGTTATCGAAATATTAGAAATGAGGGAAAAAAGGCTGTTCGACTGTGCAAGGGCCGTTAGCAGCGGGAGAACATGTGACACAAACTCCAAGAATATGGCCAATCGGAGTTGGCAACATGATTTTTGAGCATTCAGTCACCAACAGTGAGTTGTACAGCTCCGCATCGCTCTGGTCAAGCAGGGCAGAATCCAAACAAGTGTGCTCCTTTGCAGCTCCGCTTACATTTTCAACATTAAAAGGATAGTTCACAGAAAGGAGGCCATTCGGCCCATCGTGCCTGCGCCACCTCTTTGAGGTATCGAGTTCGTCCCTCCCCCCGTGAGCTGCACTGCCTTCAGTCGCGGCCTGCCTCCCTCAATGTGCGGCCCATTCAAATATTTGTGCGTGCGCAGTATCTACAGTGGTAAAGCCAGTGAGCGGCCTGCACGGGAACTTGCCAATGGCTGCACGGCCTAGCAGGAACATTGGCTCTCTCTCCCTCTCCCCCCCTCCCCCTCTCTTCCCCCCCCACCCCTCCCCCCTCCCCCTCTCTTCCCCCCCCACCCCTCCCCCCCTCCCCCTCTCTTCCCCCCCACCCCTCCCCCCCCTCCCCCTCTCTTCCCCCCCCACCCCTCCCCCCCCTCCCCCTCTCTTTCCCCCCCCCACC